>NC_034597.1:16162708-16167794 GCF_900095145.1 Mus pahari | reverse complement strand
ACTCACTCTGTAGACCAGGCTGGCCTCGAACTCAGAAATCCGCCTGCCTCTGCCTCCCGAGTGCTGGGATTAAAGGCCTGCGCCACCAGGCCCGGCATGAAAACTGTCTTAACTCCTTCTGCAAACAGTAATCTAACCACTTTTCACTAGACCCCCTACCATCTCTAGATCCTAAGGCTACTTTCCAATTCTCACTGGCAAGCAAACTTCCAAACATCTCTAGGGGACATAATTAAAGCAAGTCCAAACCTCACCACCTCCCCCCACCCACCTATCCAGTGAGAACGCTGAGGAGGCCTTCTGCAAGGACTCAAGCCAGAGAAGTTTGGAGGCAAGGATACCCTGTGTGGAGTGTGGGAGTCATGAGAAATCAGACTGGCCAGGGAAAGGACAGAAGGCCTGGTTGACAAGGTTGACCTGGTGGTTACTCTTTCTGGAACTTGTCAGGCAACAGTGGCCCTGGGACCAGAATGGAACAATGAACAGACTGAGCACTATAAATCTCTCTGAACCTTGCCCAGTGCTTGCCTTGATCCTGGATTTCCCATTCCAAAACCATAGAGCAGAAGTTGGCATTAAAATGGGTATGAGGAGCTGGGGGGGGGGTGGCTCTGTAGAGTGCTTATCCAGCATGCACAAAGTCTTAGGTTCAAGCCCTGTGTTCACACAAACGGGGAGTGGTAGTAGGCACCTGCAGTCCCATCATTTGAGAGGTGGAGGCAGAAGAATCAGAAGTTCAATGCCATTCTCAGCTAGATTAGCAAGTTCAAGGTCAGCTTCAGGTACCTGAAAGCTGCCTAGAATAACAAAAGTAAAGTGAACGGAAGACACTGGGGTATTTTCTCTTGAAAAGTATTAGAGTCCAGCAGGATCCAGGGGGTTCCAGGTTTTCTTCCTCAGAGCACCAAGGGCAAGACTAGATGGTGAGGCCCAATGAATGAAAGAGTCAGAGGTCTGCCAGCTGCTCTCAAACCCTGGGCAAAGTGAGGTTCACTTTGTCCAGATGCCTTTGGGTAGGGCTGAGACTTAGGTACACCCTCCCTGCAGCTCTGGGGAGCCATCCAGCTTGTCCCTCAGACTCTTCAGGAAGGAGGGGCCAGTTGTCCCTTCCCAGAAAATCTCTCGCACCTAACAGCCTGGTGATCATCTGGTTGATCCAGGATGATGAAGAGAAGAAGCTCCACTGTTCAGGCTCTGTGCTGAGGTGAGGAGATGGTGTTGAGGCAGAGGGGAGTCCTGGGTCATCAGGACCAAGAAGGGAGCCAGGGAAGGATGTCTGGAGAGTATTCCTACCTGAAGAGAGCCAAGTGAAAGGATGAACAAAGAATGAAGATTGAGCTGCAGGTACAAACACACCGTCACTTCAAGTGTTCTCGCACATGGGTCACCTCACAGAGCAAGATGCTTGGGCTCGGAGAGCTGAAACCAACTTGTCCCCAGTCCACGGACCTGGGAAGAGGCAGAGCTAGGAATCAGATCCCAGAATATTTTTCCTCTTGCAGCTTCAGTCGTTGTCCCTGAGGAATGGGCCTGTAACCTTGTAGGTACATAAGAGTTCAAAGCTCCATCAGAGGAGCTGAAACAGGGAGAAGCTATGCCAGGGACAGGGCGGGGCGGGGGGGGGACCCAAGGCTCCTGGGGTGGTGAGAGACTGAGTAGGTAACAGGCTGGGGAGACAACTCGGTCAATAAAGTAGCTGTACAAACATAAGGATGTAAGTTTGGGTCCCTAGAACCCATATAAAAATGCAGGCACAGAGGTGGTACATACCTGTAAACCCACCACTGGGAAGGAGGAGACAGGAGCTCTGGTCAACCAATCTAGTCAAAATGGAGACTCCTAGGTTCAGTAAGAGACTCTATTTAAAGAGATAGAGATAGGGAGGGAGAGGGAGAGGGAGAGGGAGAGGGAGAGGGAGAGAAACTGGGGAAAAATATCAATTTCTGGCCTGTACACACGTAAATGCACACACATGCACATGTACACGCATGGACACACACAATGAATAGGTGGATGAAAGTCCCTTCCGTACAGTGGCTCTGGGGTAGCTGGAGCCTCCAGCACTGGATGCAGAGGAATTCTGAGAACTACAGCAGGCCTGGGGAAGGCAGCAGTCCTCCCATGAAGTGCATTGGTGGGGGCTTTGCAGAAAGGGTCAGCAAAGGTTTCGAAAGGATACTCCACCCCATAAAGCTTCTGAGACAGACTGTAGACAATGATATGGAAAGGTTAGAAGAGTCACAGCCAGTCTTACAGGGCACACGAAGGGCAGCCTGCCCAGTGCCAGGTGTGTGCATGAGGATGTCAGTCCTCAACACAAACCAAGCTGCTTCTCACCCACCTCTTGCCTCCAGAGGAAGCCAAAGCCCAGAAATCGCAGAGTTCTCCCCAGGGCGGACATGCTACTGCTCAGTGTGCTGCAGGGCGAGACCTCCAGCATGAAGGCTTGGACCCTGCTCTGTAGCCCACACTGGTCATATCCCCACAAAACCCATGCATATCCGTGGGTGGTAGACAGCAGAGAAATTATGGGTAGCTTTCCCATGGGTAGCTGAGGCCTAGAGATGCCAAGAGGTTTTCCAAGGTGCAGAGGGTATCAGCTCCTACTGTCCTCTTGTTGTAGATAGCCGCATTGCACTCTGTAGCTGTAAAACTGAGACTAGGGCCTAGAGATGACTCAGAGGTTAAGAGTACTCACTGCTCTTCCAGATACCCTGAGTTCAATTCCCAGCAACCAAATGGTGACTCACAACCACCTATAATGGGATCCAATGCCCTCTTCTGGTGTGTCTGAAGACAGCTACGGTGTACTCATATACAATACATACATATATACATACATATATACATCATTTTTGAAAAAACTGAGACTATACCATTTCTAAATCCAGTGATCTATAGATAGACGATGATAGACAGATAGATAGATAGACAGACAGACAGGGAGAAGAGATATAACTGTCACATTAAGTCCCATCTTTGTCTCTCCTGTTTCACCTGTTGAAATGGAATGATACCCACTTGAAGATCTTGCCACATTCTCAGGCTTAGTCTTGAGTGATCTTGCCTCAAACCTATGAAACTGAGAACATTATTTTTCTCTCAGTCCCTCAGTTGCTGCTGTTTGGATATAGCGACACAGGGCAGACTGACAGCACTGGACCAGGGAACCCTGAAGCGAAATCTGCTGAGCTTGACCTGCCAGCAGCTGCGAGTGAGGTCAGAGCACAGTTCTGAGTGAGAACGAGCAACCACTCTGTGTTCCTGTGCATCTTTAGTAAGGGTCAGGGCAGCAGGCCTCATGCCTTCCTTACATTTCATATAGATACCTAACATTAATTAGAAGCTTACATTCCATATAGATATCTAACATTAATTAGAAGCATAAGTAGGTGGGATTAGTGTTCTGGGGCTGGACGGGGTGGTTATGACTGGTTCGGGATGGGTGGTGAGGCTGTGATCAGTTTTTGGATCTGCAAGTCCTTCCTCATATGCCATCAGCCCCAGGATGCCATGGCAAACAAGGGAAGTCCTCAGGAATTGCCTTCCAGGTGTGGCAAGAAGGCCATGGAGCTGGGGACCCAAGAACGGGCATAGGTGGAAAGATGAGCAGGTAAGAAGAAAGCAGAAGATGAGAGAAGCAGACGCAGTGGGCAGAGCCTGGGGCTTATACCTCATGAAGCTCAGTGATCCCAGGCCATGCTCCTGGGCTCGCAGGGCACAGTCTCCCCTGATGTAAAACTACACAGTGTGTCGTACAAATCAGGAAATGTCTTTACCTTTGTATTAAACCATAGGAAGCTGAGGTTTGACTTATCAGAAGCATTTGATATTGGCAGTTCCAATTGATCCCATCTCAGAATAACAAGGCCAGGACACAGGGCAATGATTGGGATTGTTATATAAACCAAGATGGACCATCACCCTGTGGCTCATGACTGTGCCTCCTGCCCCTCCTACTGACTTTGAATGTGAAGCCCCAGCCCATCCCGCAGCCCCTCTGTCATTAAAGCTGAGGTATAAAGATTAAGTTAATGGCGGGCGAAGAAAATCAGCTTTGTTGGCAAATTGTCTCTGATATTTATTTTGAACATTAAAACGAATCATTCCAACTAAAGAGGGCCGTAGCGCGTGGCCCATTAAAACACATGCATTATGTATAACCCTCCTAGCTTCACCTCCCAAGTATTATCACCCTAAAAAGCAAACATGGTTTTTAAAGCCCCTTGTTTACGACATCCCCTGACAGTTGATGAATGGCCGCAGTTCTGGGATCTGAAAGCTTAGTAACCCAAGGTAGAAAATTCAATCTTATTCTAATATACGTGGGAGAGGGAGGGGTGGACGCAACAAGATGGGGACAGGAGTCAAGCTTAGCAAAGGGTACTCAGGCAGGATGTGGGCTTGGGCAGGGCGAGGATAGCTGGGCTCCCCAGGTGAGTGTCTCATCTGATTCCTGGGGCCCGCCCTAGAACATTACCACGGATGGGTAGCTAAAAGTTCCTGGAATATCTTCCCACAATTCCAGACGCTCCCAGAGATCTAAAGTTTAGGTGTCCACAGAGCTACAGACTTTCCAAGGGTGGCAGGGCAGAGCCTGTCCCCAGTCTCTTCCAACTTCCACTGACTCCCTGGGTAGCTTGACTTGCGGACATATCACCAAGCGTCCGCCACTGTCTTCTTGATCGCTTCCTCCCGGGGTCTCGAGGCTTCTCTATTTCCTATGTCACTGGGTTTAGAACACAGACTAACATTCATCTTTGATTCTTACAGTAATTGCATTAGCAATGGCCTTGGTAACCATTCAGGTCAGGACACAGCTGAGCGAGACTGTTCAACCTCCCAGTAAACAAACGACTCCTTCTAGTTCTCATTCCCTCCAAAACGGTGGATCCCACCTGTACTGGCTAGCTTTGTGTCAACTTGACACAGCTGGAGTTATCACAGAGAAAGGAGATTAAGTTGGGGAAATGCCTCCATGAGATCCAGCTAAGGGGCATTTTCTCAATTAGTGATCAAGGGGAAGAGGCCCCTTGTGGGTGGGGCCATCTCTGGACTGGTAGTCTTGGATTCTATAAGAGAGCAG
>NC_034597.1:16151608-16161193 GCF_900095145.1 Mus pahari | reverse complement strand
GTATGGAAATGTAAGCCAAATAAACCCTTTCCTCCCCAACTTGCTTCTTGGTCATGATGTTTGTGCAGGAATAGAAACCCTGACTAAGACACCACCTTATCATATCTGGACATCTTCATCTCTTTGATGCCACTTCCCTAGCTCTGGACTCTAGCCCAGCCTTCTACCTTTGTCCTTCAGGGCTTTTGCATGCTTATAACACATAACCCGAGAACTTCCTTATCTGTCAACACTTTGAAAGTAGAATGTTGTGGCTGGACTGTCCCAAAGCTCCTGTTACAAAAGCCTCAAATACCTGATCCTCACCGGGCACAGTCCTGTGTCAGAGGTCACACCTCTCCCAGCCCAGTCTCCTTTTCTCCTGCACACACTGGGCTCCTTCTACTTCCCATAGGATGCAAAATCCACTCCTACTTCAGTGCCCTTGAACAGCAGGTTGTTCTGCTTGAAATGTTTCTCTGCTACAATGTCCCTATTTGCACCGATCAGGTCACAGTTCTGATAGTACCTCCTAGGCACAGTGCTGCTTGACTGGACCTGCCCCCTTCTATGTCTTCTGAGAATTATCCCCATGCAGTTGCTGCTGATTGCTTTGCTTTTATTTGCGGTCTGTGCTTTGTTTTCTGGATTCCTTCGTCCTCTTTGACTAGAGAGGAAACTTTCCAGGACAGATATGACTGTCTTAGTGACTGCTGTGTCCCACCGTCTGCTGAATGAGGAGATATTGAGCTTTTACGTGATCTGTGAGCCCTGTGAAGGGACAGAATTAGTGAGTCTGGGGTCTGAGGCCAGTTCCCAGGACACAGAGCCTAAAACAAATTTTCTCCTGTGGTTCCATGCACTATATCTGTGATTCTCAATCTGTGGGTCACCACCCCTTTGGGAGTCACATAGCAGATAACTTGCACACCAGATATCTATATTACGATTCATAACAGTAGCAAAATTACAATTAGGAAGTTGCAATAAAATAATGGTTGGGGATCACCACATGAGGAACTGTATTAAAGGTCCCATTAGGAAGGTTGAGAACCACTTCATTATGGGGGAAAAGTGTCCTTCTCAGGGTATCTACAAGTCTACATCTATAGTCAGCATTGCTTGACACACACACACACACACACACACACATACACACACACAAACATGCACAATCACATACATACAAGTGCACACACGCATGCACATACTCATACACATACACAAAGACACACTCACACTTATAAACATGCATATGCTTACATGCATACACTCCTGTACATGCATGCACAACTGCACAAACACAGATACTCTCATGCACAAATGCATACATGCCTGTACATTCATGCACAAACATATACAAACATACATATAGATACAGATGTGCATACACACAAACTCAGGTACATTTGCTCACATGTTGTGAACCCCACATCTGGCCTGCTGCATTCCCACACGTGTGGTCTCACACATCACCTGACCATGGCTGAAGAAGCTAGATAGGTGGTAACATCTGGCCCTGGCTAGACTGAAGTCCCACAGGGATACCACTCAGGGCTCTGCCATTTCCCATTTCCCAACCCCATCCCCAGTTCCCCTTGCTCAGAATGCCACCTAGTCAAGCCCTCTTGTCAAATCCTTCCCCTCCAACAGGAAGCCTTCCCTGATTGCTCCCAGCCACCACCAGCCCTCTCACACTCACCACAGATGTAAGCTATGTGTGTCTTCTCCTGTTCTCATTAGTCTCCTTGTATGTAGGACCACCATCTGCTTACCTGGGCTGTGAGCTCCAGGAGATGGGACTCTGTTTTATGCATCTCTCGGTCCCCAGGGGATAACATATTGCCTGTCACAAAGTGGTACTCAATACACATTTGTTGTTTGTCTCTAATTGGGCAGTCAGACCTTGCCAGTTTAGACTCAAGGGAAGAAGACTGTTTGAATGAGTGCCACAACTGAAGTCAGGGACATCCAAAAGAAATACAAGTTACTCTTCCTCCGCACATGACAATCTGCAAACAGAAACCTTATACCATGCCTTCTGCACCTAGAGACTCCTGACCTGTCCCCCAAGCCCAGAATAGAGGTCACCCTCTTAGGAAGCCTCTACCAGGCTGCAGATAAACCACTACCTCCAGCCTTGGTCCCTTTTAGGTGCTCCATACCCTACCTTTGTCCCACACTTGGAGGCTGGAAATCATCCAGCTATACCCCGAAGGTTGCTAAGGGAGACTCGGGACCCCAAGATAGACAGTGCATGTTACCTCCCACTCCAGACTCGGCACATCTGGTACCCAGGACCCTCCTCCTCGCTATCCCTGCTTCCCATGGGTGCTCCTATGTCCCTCCTTTCTCCCCCACAAACATCACTGTCACAAGGGCATGAACATTCAGAGAAGGAAATGTCCTGGGAACTCTCCCTGTAACCACAGCTACCCTGAAGCTGGACATCTGGGATCTGCAGTCCGACTTATATAAGAGAGAATATATAAGAAAACAGAGCCTCCACCTTGAAGGTTCTGCTTCCGAATGGCATCAGAAGATGACAGGGCAGGGCAAGGATGTGGATCTGAGGGCAGAGTACTTACTTAATGTTCAGGAAGCTTTGGGTACAATACCCACCTTTGTATAAAGTAGGTATAGTGCTACACACATGCAAACCCCAGAACCTGCGAGATGGAGTCAGGAGGATCAAAATCTCAAGGCCACCCTCAACTACATAACGTTAAGGCAGATTTTGGCTGTACAGAACCCTGGTCCAAATGAATAAATGAATGAAGGAATAGATGGATGACTAATAGGAGAGTTTTCAGGCTACATGACACCTGTGTCATCCTGCCAGGACATCTTCTATGGGAAGCTGGTCACCTTCATTCCTTGTTGACTATTGGGATCTAGACTGAGACTGGTACCCATGCCCCAAGGATGTCAGTGAGAAACTGACAGAGCCATGTGTTGGGTAGAAAATTCTTTTGTCACATCCCACTGATATTTCCCCAAGGGCCAACGGTGTCACTAGCAACTCTGTGATAAGCCCCAACCTCCCGTAGGTGGTCAGCTCCTCTTGTGTCTGCTGCTCTCTTTCTGTTCTGTGTTCTCCTCAGCAGGAGAAAATGGACGGATAGCATTCTTCAGCCATCCCTGCATAACTCCACAGGACCCAGCCAGAGGAACCCAAAGGTTGCAAAGCCCAGAGTCTCCTGGGCTTGGGGAGATTCTAACTGGCCCCGAAGCAAGAGAGACAGCGACTGGAAGGTGTTCTCCTGTCCAAACAGCGTGGCCTCCACCCAGCACCCTTAATACATGAGCTCCTGCCACTACTTGGAGGAATTCCAAGTTTTCTAAAGAGGGAAAAAAAAACCCACTGGACTTTTAATGTTCAGTCTTTTGACTTATAGATTATTGCTAGATGTATCAAATCTTTTCAGAATCTATGGCCTAAGCACTATGCACCCGGAGGTGGAGTCCAACCCAAGTTGCCTTGACAGCTTCTAATAAGTCCTAGGAGCCACAATGCACAGGACAGCATCAAAGACCTGGACCAGGGTCTTCAGTGATGCTGTGCATGTGTGTGTGTGAATATGTGCAGGAGCATTGGAGGTATAGTATTAGAATATATGGGAGGAGGGAAAAGTCTAAGGTACTAAGCCATGCCTACCTGCCCTGGAAGCTTCCTTGTGGCTCCACTTCCCATTTAGGTAGAGGCAAACCCTACCCTGTGCTACCTGCCAGTGTCACATAGATGTGTATGTATATCAACATGACAAAGAGACGAAGATGATAACACACAGCCATTTCTTTCCACAGGTCAGTAAGCCTATTGGGGATTACAAGAATGAATGAATGAATGAATGAATGAATGAATTGCATGTGAATGCAAGAGTCTTACCTGTCATTCTACATTGCTGTTAAGATCTGGGTGTGTCTTCTGAAGGTTCATGTGTTGGAAATGTGCTGGTGTTAGGGCTGGATGAGTTTATGAGGGCATTGTACTTTGATATGAGAAGACACCCATGTTACCAAGTTTGTCCTATCTTGTCACATGTGGCTTATGGAGACATCTTGGAACTCTGCAGAGCTCCCACTAGCAAGAAGGCAATCATCAAACACAACTCTCTACCTTGGCCCACCTGGCCTCCAGAGTAACAGTGAATAAACATCTTCTCTTTAGAAAGGATCCCATAGGTAAATTTAGTTTTAGCAACAGAGCATAAACTAAGCAACTCCGTTAAGGCAAGTGTACATACACCAGAGCCAGGTGGCCCACATTCAGCAATGTGCTAACACAGTACACCAGGGGAACCAGGCTGGACCTTCCCACTCAACACACAGATGTGGCCCTCTCTCACTGGCAATCAACACCCTACATGGCCCATCAAGTCAGAGAGTACATACAACCGAAGCCCGTGAGCTGGATCTTCTTGCAGTCCTGACTGACTGTGCTGATGGGTGATGGGAGGGTGGGCTCTGTCAGAAGAAGAAACTGCCCAGTGTCTGACAGAGCAAGACCATCCATGTGCCCACTTACCCACTGCTTTGAGGTCTCCGTGTAAGTATGAAAGAGGCCCGTGCCAGCTTTCTCATCTGTCTGGTACAGGCTAGTTTCTATTCCAAAGGGCTGCCACGAAGATGGAATCACTTGGAGCATAGTGCCCCGCTGGCCAGGCCTGGCACAGAGTGCATGCGCAACAAAGGTCCTACGGAAAGTCCATGATCCTACTGATCAATCACTGACCCACATGGTCCAGGGGGGCTCTGCAGCACCACTCTCACCATCTTAAAGATGCATGGGTTGAGGCCAGCCCCGGGGCATTGGTGCATCCCTCCGTTCTGCATACCCCCACATTTACAATCTTGCAGTCTCCACTGATGTTCCACAGTGAGTTCTCTGGTATGGATCCTGACCGTGTACTTCCGGGGGGTCTCTCACCACATCCCTCAACTCACATGTGTTCCTCATTCACACCTCCCCTCAACTCATTTTCTCCATGGGGTTCCCCATGGAACAGATGGCAATGGAGTGTGACTGTACCCCAGAAAGATTCTCTTTGGCATCCACAGGCCCAAGAGACAAAAGACACAAATTATGCCCTCAGGTAGTGTGGGGCCAGGGGAACCTTAGAGCCATGGGGGGGGGGGAGGGCAGGCCGGAGCACGAGTAGGGTCAAGGCATGTCCAAACCCCAGAAATCTCATCCTGAGATGACAAGAGTAGGATCGCTCCCTCCCCTCCCCAACCCCTGCCGCAGGCCTGCATGTCCCTGAACACTTGGCACTGTGCCCCTACCTTTGCCCCACTAGAGGAGGTCACATAGCCCAGAGGCCAGGTTAAATTTCCTCTCTTCTTATAAGGTTATGTCCAGCAGCACCTGGAATTCCTCCTTATGCAAACGAGGCACCCCCAGCACCCTGGCCCTGGCCAATGATGTACACTCACCCTGGCAGCCCCTACTCACCCCTCAAAGGTTTAAATACCCTTTGTTCTCCCATCCCCATTAAAATGAGCCATCTCTCTGAATCCTGTCTCTGGGAGTCTGTTCTCATGCCGTTCACTCCTGCCTTGCTTCCCAGCTCAGGGTCCACCTGATGGGATCTCGGGCGAGCCATCACACCATGGTGAGTGGGGCAGCGGGGCTGGGAACGACAAGGTAGAATGCTTGTGCAACGATGGGAAAAAGGAGCCTAGAGCTTTGCACCTGTGAGGCACTGTACTATCTAAGCCACGCCCCCAGCCTGCTTTTGACTTTATATATGAGGGCAGGGTTTCACTCTTTAACCCATAAATGCCATGAACTTGTAACCTTCCTGCCCCAGTCTCCTAGTTGGCTAGGGACACTGGCCTACAGCTCAAACAACTATTTGTTGATTCTACAATGTATGAAAGCCATCTGGAGGGCTTTCCCGTTGGTGGGCCTCACTGCACAGTCCTTGCTTCAGTAGATCTGGAATGGAGCCACATCATTTGTACTTCTAACAAGGACCTTGATGATCCTGGTTTTGACACAGATTCTGCTGATGCTTCTGCTGCTGCTGCTGCTGCTAAAGCTGATTCTGATGCTAAGGTTGATGCTGAAGCTGATGCTACTGTTGCTGTTGGTAGTCTGAGTTTAGAGCCAGAGGTATAAACAGTCTGAAGAACTGCTTATCCATCAAAGATGCAGATGCAGGTTGGATCAATGAGAGGGAAACAAGCTGGTGGTGGAGAGAGAATAGCAGGGAGAGCCCTAACAATTTATGGTTGCTTGAGTCAGGAGCAGTGTGATGACAAGAGAGAACACAGCGTTTCAGACTGATGGAGCATCTGTGAGGTAGGAAGAGAAGCCTTGGGATGGAGCAGAGAAAAGCAGCAGCTAGAATGGCAAAGACAGCACAGGTAAGAAGGTAGCAGGGCTCAAGCTGCCCTAGCTGTGTCTGCTCCTCAGCCTGCCTTGCACACGACCAAGTTCTGGAATGTGGATAGGAGGGAAGTCTACCTTCTTCCAATCTGACACTTCTGGAGCATTTAAAACATGCTGATGTTTCTTACTCGGTGTCAACCAGATAGACAAGGACATGCCTCGTGAGACAAGGGAGAAGATTGTGATGTAGAGAAATCTGTTTATGGCATCAAATGTCTTCTTTGACAGCACTGGAGAGATAGCTTAGCAGTTAAAAGCACTGGCTGCTCTTCCAGAGGAGCCAGGTTCAATTCCCAGCATCCTCATGGCAGCTCCCAACTGTCTGTAACTCCAGTTCCAGAGGATCCAACACCTTCACACAGACATACATGCAGGCAAAACACTAATGCACATTAAAGGTTTTTTTTTTTTTTTTTTTTAAACGTTTGTTTTGCAGGAGCAAGGGCTCCTGAAGGGATAGAGCTGACTAGAGCGTCCTGTTCCTCTGGTAACTGGAACCCTAATTTGTCCCTGCAGCTAAGGATTTGGAGTCACTTTGTTCCATTGTCAAGCTCAGCATCACATCTTGGGGCTCCCACTCCTCCCTGGATCAGACCAACTGTAGCCTCTGTCGGTCATACCACCTCTCTGGTCCTCATTTTTCTCCTCTGTAAAGTGGGCCAACTTAAGACCTGCATTGTATTTCTTACAGTTTGTCATAGAGCAAAAGGAAGATTCAGTGTTCATCCATAAGTAGGACATCTATACCAGCCCCTCCAAGAATATTGTAGGAGAAGAAGTGGAAGGAATGTAGGCCCAGAGGAAGAACTGGGTTCTTCTGGAACACTGACTTCAGGGCACACACAGCTGTTGCCATTCTTGAGCTCATAGCAGATGTGATCTATTCAAGACTTAGTCTGTTTATATCTTGTCTTAGAGGATGGAGGAGCTCACAAGGCCATCCCTATCTGAGGATTTATAAGTAGATAATGGTTGATAAGGGAAGCATGCATATTCTTCAGTGGCGTAGTCACTGGTGAGGTACCCTAGTTCCTATAAACAACCCTAATGAAATTCTTTTGGTCATCAGGAAAAGGAAGGAAGGAAGAAGGAAGCAGGAGGACTACTTGGGAAGAGGAAACAAATGACAGGCAGGAGTGGGAGAGTAATGAGAGATGAACATAATCAAAATACATTGTGTACATCAATGAAAATGCTATAGCAAAGCCCATGTAGACTTATAAAAGTCTAAGACCTACAAAAAAATTAGAAAAGAAGACATGAAAGGACTTTTGCCAGGCTGAATCTGTGCCTCAGACACCCAACCCCATACCACAGCATCAGTGTCTGGACAAAGAAGAGCAACAAGCTGGAAGGGGTCTGGGTCCCTGGCATGTGGACAGTTCTCCCACCTCTGGACTTCCACCAACAGGCAACTCTGAAGAAGGAAATGAGATTTTACTGTGGATTCTCACTCCACACAGATGAGACACATCCATCCTATCTAGAAGTTGCTGTGGGCTATGCTCCACCCTTGCCCACCCTTACCCTCATCCTCACTGCTACCCATCCCTATCCACTCTCACTCTTATCCCTATTCCAACCTTCAACCCCCACCCCCTCACCATAGTTATTATGGAGCAATTTGCCTTTATCCTATGTAATACATGAGATCATTGTGTCTCCAGATTGCCTTTGCTTTGGACATGGTAGCAAATCTGAGTGGTCTTCATGCACAGAACAGCTCACATCAAGGTGAGCCATCAGAATTCTGGGGTCAGGATTCACTTAGAAAAGACAAGATGAAGGCAATGGAGACACCTCCACTGTCACCTACACCTCCTTCATCCAGAGCTAGAATCTCAATCTTTCACCACGGGCATGTGGAGGAGATGGCTCCAGAATCCCTCCTGTGGGCATAACTCATCCTTCATGGGGTGAGGAACATGGTGATTGGTACCCTGACTTCTCTGCACAGAAAGTCAGGGACCTGGGACTGTAATGTGCCACACCCAGGGAGTGGCTTTCTATCTCAGGTCTGAAGATGCAGCATCAGTGTAGCTAGGGAAAGGATGGATTGTGACCTATGTTACAACACATGCTCTCTTCTGGATACCTGATTAAGTTGTCTGTAGCTTTCCTGAGCTGCCCAGGTCCTGTATAACCAATGATGAATCAACAGGACATAGCATCTGGTGAAAGTTACTACCCAGCTTATGTTTGACCTCTGAAACAATAGCCAGAATTAGATGAATTTTGAGGACTCCCTGTAAGTACAGCATGGTGACAGGTTACAAGTAAGTTTGATGAAGCCAGTGGTACAAATCCCAACGTCTGGGAGCTCTGAGAACTAATGATACAGCAAATAGTCAAGGCAAGCCAGGTCTGGAAGACAGATCCCCAGATAGATCTGCCCCAGATTCAGAGCTTGGCCACCACTTTCACGGGTCATAGACAAAAGACTCCTGGCCTAGAAGCCCACAGAGAAACGGTAGTCACCTGATATGTGCTCTGTCTCTGTTGATAAGTCATATGGGATCCCACTCCACAGAGCCACAGACGCAGGAGTGGGGACCAATGTGAGCCAACCACATACACACACATCTCCTGGAAGTTTGCTAAATAAGGGGACAGGACAATGCTAAGATCTGACGCTAGGCCTTGGGTAGTACTGTAATCTGATTTTCAAATTCCAAATGGTGCTGGAGCAAAACTACTCAAACCCTAGGGCAGCTTCCAGACAGATAAGTCCCTGGTATTATCCCACCAGGCGGTCAGCATCAAGTCTTAGCACACAGTATCTTACCTTTCCTGCTTATAAAAGCTCTCATCATTAGTAGCATCTTTCTTGGCCCAGAGAAAGCAAGTGACTAGCTATTGGTTGGCCAGCAAAAGGATATAGTGTAGGGAGAGGAAGCCAGTCCTCCTACCTCAGGTCCATACCACTGATGCTTGACCAGTTAGTTGGGTTGAAGCAGACTTGGAGCATCTGTACACTACCCAAGCCTGCAGTGCCTGGCCTGCTAGTTATACAGGGCACTGTTTATGCAAGAGGATAGCATCTAATTCACAAAGCCTCCGACTTTAATAACAGCTCTACCTCAGAATTTCTCCTTCCTGGTGGGAATAGAATATTTAGGCAAATCAAAATCTCTCTCTCTGTCTCCCTGTGTGTCTCTGCCTCTCTGACTCTCTCCTCCTCCTCCTCCTCCTCCTCCTCCTCCTCCTCC
>NC_034597.1:16134442-16151513 GCF_900095145.1 Mus pahari | reverse complement strand
CCTCCTCCTCCTCCTCCCCCCCTTCCTCCTCTTCCTTCCATGGAGCCCACAGTGGCATAAAATGAGTATAGGTCACAGTGACAAGCTTCAGAGATCAGCCAGTTCCCCCAAAGCCTTCAAGACTCCAATTGACTGTGTGCCTCTCTGATGGACGTCTGGATGACTCCATCCAACACTTGCCATCTCCTTAGCCCTATTGTGTGGCTTTCTTTGAACCAAGAGGTTGCCTTGTTGATGCCACGAAGCATTGAGGAGAGGGGACAGGCAGGGCAAAGGTCCCTTATTCTGTTTTACGAATGCGAGAACTGTGGTATGGACAGATTTAGTGACTTGCCTAAGGTCACACAGAAGTTACTATTCACTAATCACAGAGTCTCTGAACAGCCTTCCCTGCAAGATGCAAAAGGATCTAACCACACCAGTGGATCCCACTTGTGTTTTGAGTCTTTCTCCCTCATACTCCCTTCTGTCCTGCTCTCCCAGCATGTAGAATCCTACCCATTTCCCCCAAACCCACCATCCCTTTAACAGGTCTTTGTATGTATTGTTTCTTCTACAATCTTTGCCCCCACTTCCTAACTAGGTCCTCCTCATTCTTCTCCACCTTGCCCCAAACAATCACATCCTCCAAGGGTTATGCCCTGATGACTATTTGCCTGAGATTAGCGTAACTGGGGAGGTAAATTTCTAAGGAGATCTCCCGAGTTTGTAGACAATTGTTTCCTTGCTGTGTTCTCTGGTAACCTTTCCTGACATTTATGGGCCTCTCCTCTTCTTTAATGACACCACTAATTTCCACCCTTATAACCTCACGTGACCTCAGGAACCAAGTACAGATGTTTAATGTGGGTAGGGTTTTAGTATGTGCACATTCAGTCCACAGCCCCAAGGAGGGGCTGTCTAGCCCACAATAAGGCTAAGTTAATGTCCCATGCAGAAGACCCTTCACACTAGGTCCTGACACATCTGTCACCCAACATTTGCTTAGCACCCCAATGATAGGAAAACCACCATCCCAGGGCTGGCTTACTCTACTGTGACTGTTGAGACACAAAGGAAAGAATGGGTAAGAAAGGACAGGCAGAAAGCTCCATTCACAATGGCAGTGTCCATTCACAGAGCGCAGCACTGGGGCCCTGAGAAAAGCCACTCCAGCACCAGCCATCATTCTCCTCCTGAGCCATAGCTTGTCCAGGCTTCTCATCACCCCTAGGGCCACTAAGCTGCCTAGCAAATGTCAGTCCTGGCTATTCTTACAGCTGTGTACCTGTGATTACAAACCTGTACGGATACACATGCTGGGTTTGGATAGACTCAGTGGAAACGGTACAGTCCTGAGCATCTTCTCGGGCCCTACTTAGCATCATCTGCAGACCCCTCCCCTTGATTCTTGAAGGTTAGAGTAAGGCCAGACCTTGGAGATGAGCTGTCCCTCATTCTGTGGTTGCCTGGTGCCAATGATCCCTTCAGATGCAACCTCCACCAGGAAGTACCCATGATTCCTCTTCCCAGGTCCCAGCACTCCCTTTTCATGTGTAGCCCATGTCCAGTACCACTGTGTACTTTTCTGGTCTCCTCCCTGACCACTGGGGATCCTTGAGGGCAGGGTCTGTGAATGGTCACTATTTAGCCTTAACACTAAGTTCTGCTGGGGCCACAGTCCCCACTGCAGAAAGATGCCCCCATTGCTGAGGGTATGGGAGTGTTGGTACTAGCCCCAAGGGACCTCACACAGGGTCCCACCCAACCTCCCAAACATGAATACCAACAACAGAACCTGCCACTTACCCACTGCTGAATTTAACAAACACTCCAAGAGATAATAGTTAATTTCACAGAGCCCTGAGTGGAAGCTGTTAAAATGTTAATATTATTTAAATTGTTTCCCATTTTCAACAGTTCAAGCCACAAATCTAAATGTTTCCCCATGCTTTCCGCAGAGCCCAGCTCACAAAAATGATTGATGAGGTTCCAAATACGGAATTTCCCATTTTAAATTAAGAAACGCAACACGAGAGCTATAAGAGAAAAGCTGCCTGCTGTATGTGGTCGGCAGTGGACAGCTTCCCCTCTCCATGAAGTACTGGAGTGGCTCTTTTGTCCCTTGTCCCTGGTAACTAGGGAGCCCTGGGTTCTCCTCTTGGGTCTCCCCCACATCTTCACCTAGAAATGAAGTAACCGGTTCTACCAGGGCCCAAAGTTCTGCTTAGTACTCAGCACCAGGCACTGGATGGTTTCTTTGTGTACTGTCACAATCTCTAGGAGGACCAAGGAAAATGCTACTTTATGGTCACACAACCAGAAATTAGAGATGGCTTGCCATACCAAAGCTGGTATTCATGAGCTCAAGAAAAATGGGTGCATCTGGCCCACCATAGTGTATCATCCATCAGTGAGAGTGGTGGGCTTCCTCCCTCTCACCTTAGGTTCCCCACCCACAGGTCAACCCTGCCCTCAGTGTCCCCACACTGTAAAATTCCAGTGTCAGCTCTAACCTTGACTACGAACAAAGACATGAGACTGGCCTCCGCATACCTGGCTTCCGCTTGTGGCCACAAACACAGGATACTGTCCTGTCTTCTTTTGCTCTCCCTGTGGTTCCTCGCATCACAGTCCCGTGATTCAGAATCCAGCTCTAGTCCTACCTCCTGGCCTCAGAAAAGCTTCTATCCAAGCCCCATGTGGCCCTCTGTATCTTTCCTGGGCCAGGTGCTGTATCAGCTGTATTAACATCACCTCCAGCACACATGACCTCCCACAAGGTCACAATAAAGGAATTCTGACCATCCGGCATTGCATGTGAGCAGGCTGAGGCCAGGCGGCTAAACCCAGTGATGGAGAGAGGATACATGGTTTATAAGCACTGGACTCTAGTTTAAGCCCAGATGCCCAGGCCTCCACATGTACACTTATGAGTGTGTGCACATACACGCATACAATGCTCATACATGAACACATGCACACACACACACACACACACACACACACACACACACACACACACGTGACCCAAGCTGTAGAAGCAGGTGGAACACTGAGTGGATGTGTATTGTTGGCTTGGGTTCTGCCTTGTCAAGGACCATGGATGCCTCAGATCAATGGGAGTAGCCACGCCTTCCTCTTCAGCCCTCTGAGGTATGACAAAAACCTTCCTCTGCTCCCAGTATGAGTATTTATGATCAAGCTTCCTCCTCTCCAAGAACGACAAGCGGAGACAGCTCCCCTACTAAGTCCTCCTACCGAGACTACCGCTCTTCCTGCTATGCATAATAAACACACCGGTGGTCCAGGGTGTTGTGTAGCTGGTGCTGGTCCATCAGAGCAAGCATGGCCCTCCTGACCCCAGCTTCTCTAGACACGTGTCTGTCCTTTCTTCATTTCCTTGTCCTTCCAGCCAGGTTCCCAGGACTAAGCTATTCAGGCCACAGTGCCAAGGAATCTGCACACAGAGCAGGAACCAGGACAGTACTCTGCTTCAGCGTGAGGCAAAAGACCATGATGTGAAAATGGTAGTCAGGCCAGGAATGTGAACTGTGGAGATGTGTCCAAGATGCCTGCAGAGGGGGCAGCAACAGACTCAGACTTCTCTAGTAAGGTCTCTGGTCTCCTAAGAGAAGAACCCTACAGGACACAAGCAGGAGACTAGGTCCCCCAGAAGGAGGACAGGAACATGGGAAGGAGGCTTGGATTCCAGATTCAAGAATGACTCACAGAGTCCTAGTGAGGCAGAGAGAACTGATAGCCTGGGTGAGGTGAAAGAGGGCAGGGCCCCCCAGCATTCTGTGCTGTCTCACATACCAAGAGGTGGGAAGCCTTGAGTCCTGCCATCTGGGAAGAGCTGTCCAGCTGCTCGCCTTGAGTTGAGGTCCTCAGATGGCTTTGGTCGGGACTGTCCTCTGAGCCAAGGCCAAAGATGTATAGACACTGCAGGTTCCTGCTCATGACCCAAGAACCTGAGCCATTTGCCCACAACCTAAGCAGAGAAAGGAGGCTGGGAGAGGTCTGTGTTCAATGTGCTTGTAGCACCTTCAGATTGCCTGTAAGCCCTGGTGAGTAGACGAACTTCTACTACTCTACTTTTGGGTGTCGAGTTCCATGTCTACCGATCGCAAGGACAGCTGTGTATGGCTGCTATGGAGGTTCAGTGAGACGAAGCTGATAAGGCGTGTGATTAGCACCACTGTAGTGATGTCCACACAGCTAAGTATGGTTATCGGCACTGTGGATACAGCTAAGGATTGTCCTCTGCGGCCCCCTCTAGTTCCTGTAGCTGAAGGACCCTGTAGATAGAGTTCTGCTCTATGACCAGGCTGTGGACGGGTGACCTTGACAGGTATAGCTCTCAGAAGTATGGTGGAAGTCAGCAGTGAGCATCGTCTTTGTGGTACACTGGGTACCAGCTGAGACCCTCCTCTTGATGCCCCCTGATAAGGGCACACAAGGTGCACTTTGGCTCTTGTCTGGGAGGGAAGAAATACTAAATGAAGTCAAGGCTTCCTGCCCCAAAGTGAGACAAGGGCACCCAAGAAGGGGGGGGGGGCGGGGAGCTCACTCTCCTGAGGCAAGAAAACAGGAGAAAACAGGAGAAAACAGGAGACCCTGTCGCATGTGCCCATCCTGCTTTGCTCTGAGTAGACAATTCCAGCTACATTTGCTGACACACCTGATCTTACCTTCTCCATCTGTGGAATGGGATACACGGAGATGCTTGAGGCATGAGTAGTATGAAGCCTACCCCAAGAGTGAGAACCGTGACTGGTGTGTGAGAGATCCCTGAGCGTTACCTAGGAGATTGGGAAAGATGCAGGGTGGGGCCCCAGGCTGCCTGCTACCCTGCCTTGCACTGGCCTCGGGACTGGACTGAAGAGGCTGGTCTTTATATGCCTCTGGGATTTTGTGGTTCCAGGATGTACCTGTCTCAACCTTACCTCTTTCTCCAAAGATCATTGACACTCTGGTGACACAAAGCCACCAAGGAAATCTGCACCTCCCCCCCCCCAGCGCCCTTCTCTGGCAACCTAGCACCTTGCCTCCCATATATCTATAGGCTAGCCTCCCAGCTACTCTGTCTTCCTAGGAGTCTTTTCAACTTGTTTCTTTCCTCTCCACAGATCCCCCCCCCAACACACACACCTCCTCCAGGCAGTCTTCCATTTCACATATCCTATTCCCCACCCATCACAGGACAGACATTAACACATTGAATTTTGAAGAAAACATGATTGAGCAGAACAGGGTGAGGCAAGGTGAGACAGGGCTGATGACCACAAAGGATAGCCATAACCAGAGCAGTGGGTGATGAAGAAGGCCATGCCCTCTCCACAGTAGCAATAGCCCATGTGGTGGAAAGTCGGCTTGCCCGGCATGGTCTGTCCTTTTGCAGATGGGGAAACTGAGGTTATGAATGAGTTTCCACACCTAGATTAAAGCAGCAAGAGAACTTTCCTCGGGGCTATTGTGGCTATTGGCTCCCGCTTGCTCCATTAAGCCCCAAGGGCATGGCCATAATCACAAGCACTGTGCACCCCCTCCAAAGCTGTGGTCAGAATTCCTCCTGCAAGGCAGACAAGGCAAGGCCTGGAGGCAGACTCCTGAACCCAAGGAGAAGAGGCTCAGTCCACTCTGTCACACACCCCGGTCTCATCAGGGAAACTTGGACCTCAGTCTTTCTAGACATTTGACCTCAAAAAAAGGGGGGGAAAGAACAAGAGCAAGAAAGGAGAGAGAGAGAGAGAGAGAGAGAGAGAGAGAGAGAGAGAGAGAGAGAGAGAGAGAGAGAGAGATCAAAAGGCTGTGGTAAGGAATGTAGCAGGTGCTCAGAATGTCACCAAAGTGTGACAGACAAAACTGTGAGACACCCCCCACCCCACTCCCACCCCCACCCATCCAGAACCAGGAAGTTCACAGTTCACAGTGACCTCTCAGAGCACCGCCTTGCTGGAGATCTCACCACATCCTTCCTAGAGAAGGCAAGTACTTCACTTGAAACACACACACACTCTCTCTCTCTCTCTCTCTCTCTCTCACACACACACACACACACAGAGAGAGAGAGAGAGAGAGAGAGAGAGAGAGAGAGAGAGAGAGAGAGCTGCCTGCAGCCTGGATTCCTAACAGCCACTCCAGCTCCCCCTCCTCCCAGCATCTCTCTTGCAGGGAAATAGTCCAAAGCTGGCTGTTCTGATAAACTGGAGGCTTGGGGACTTTCTTCAAGTGCCTTGTAAATGGAAGCGTCTCCGAGCGAGCAGCGACAGCTCTTGGTGTTCAATGAGATTATATTTCTTATTTAAATCGCTGATTAGAGGCTTGGTTTCAAGGTTAGATGCTGTGTACCCCTGGCCTGCTCTGGGCTCCTGGGGAGAGGCAATATAGCGCTGCATTGTGTAGCTTCCTTCCAAGCCCTCACTCCCATTCAGATGCCTCCAGGATGGAGAGCCTCGCACACAGGCGCGCGCACACACGGGGATGAAAGCTACCTCCCCTCCTGGTTTGGGAGCGAGAGATTACGCTTTTCATTCCAGAGTGCCTTCTCTATGGCTCCCCACCACGCTCTGCACCAGCCGGCTCCCCTCTCAAAGCGAAGGGGAGATAAAAGGAAATGTGTGCTTCATCCCACCTCTGGGGAGAGCTCCACTCAGTCCTTTGTCAGAAGAGGATAAGCGCCACCATTTTTGAAGGATTGTTGTTCGGAGTGCTCTGTTGGGAGGTTTTGTGAAGCCCCACCCCCAACATCCATGCAAGCATGTCGTTGTCCAACTATCCCTAAATGGGGTCCTGGCTGGGTAGGTGCATCTTCTCAATAGGTGCCATCCCCTTGGGATCATTGTGGGGAGCCTGGTGTCCCCAGCTCTCCAGGAAGGGCAAGGTTTGCACAGGGTTGAACTCTGCTGGAGCTATGCAGACCCTCTAAAGACCCAAGCTCTTCGTTTTGGGAGAAATCTTGCAGTTCATTGTGTGTCAGAATAATATATTAGTAACAGCAGCCTCTAGACTGTGTGCAATTCATCCCCCTTCCATCCTTCGTCTGCTGGGAAACACAGGGGCTTGCCAGGGCATCTTCGAGACAGACTGGGGCCCTATCAAAAGCATTTCTAGGATTTTGGACTGTCCCAGAGACTCAGACAAGATAAAGGCCAGTGCTGGCCTTGAAGGATGTCCTGCTCTGCCTTCACTAGCAGGAGCTGCAGCAGCACTAGCAGGAAGATGGTTGGTATGCCAGGCACATCCTGTGCCTCACACATCCAGGGACCGCAATCAGGTAGCTGATAAGAATGCAAGTCACATCGCCTGGACCATTGCCGCAGTGAACTGATTCATGCTGCTACTTTGAGGTGGGAGAAGGGACAGTGGGGCCCAGAGACAAACCAGCCTGGCTCTATTATACAGCTGCTGTTCTCAAGCTGAAATATTCCATCCTCTCCCACTCCCTCTCTTGCTGCTGAGCTGGCTCTGGCTGCTACCTGCAAGGCTTGAGGATTCTGGCCCCGGGTTCTGACTGAACAATGGTATTATGTGATGTATAAAGAGTACCCGGGCAACGGAGACAGGCATGGCTTAATTCGCTCAGTGCCCAGTGGCTTTTGAACGCTCCTGCATTCATCCTTTATCCTGAGCAGCCCTGGGCCTCTCCCCTCCCATTTATTGCTCAGCCGCCCTCATCACAATCTCTCCCCAGTCTGCAAGAGAGCTGATGGCCATGAATGAGAGCTAGGAAAGGAAGGAGTGGGGACAAAGAACCTCTGGTAACCAGAAAGACTCCTGACTGTGGGTAAAGAGATCTGAGGTTTGGTCTCTGGTGCCATCACTCATGAGGGAACCTTGGGCACATCTCTAGTCAGCTTCAGGTTTCCTTCCCCATCTAAGTCTGCTAAGAGAGTCAGGAAGAAAGTCCAACAGGAGCTTTGCCAGTTCTGACATTCTATCACATGAATGCACACAGCTGGGTGGCAGCATTCTGGTCTCATCTCTTAGTCACAAAGGTACTCCACTGTATCAGAATATTTTCCTTGGCTGTGACCTCAGGCTAGGCCACAGGTCAGGACAGAAGATAACACAGGTGATTCCCATGATCCATTGGTGCTACCCCCTCGTCACTGTTGATCCCAGCCCCCCATTTGTTGTCTCGGGAGAATAAGAAACCTAGTTCTTCCTCCTCCACCTCCTCCTCCTCCTCCTGCTCCTCCTTCTCTTTCTTCCTCCCCCTCCCCCTCCTCCTCCTCCTGCTCCTCCTTCTTCCTCCTCCTCCTCCTCTCCCTCCTCCTCCTTTCCTCTCCCCTCCTACTTCTTTTTTAAAACGAAAGCAGACATGTGAACTTGCCTATGAAGACATTGTTTTAAAATGACAGACCCAATAAAACTCACCAGAAGGCTGCATCTGACAGGACCTTTATCTTATTAAGCTCTGAACTGACACAAGCCCAAGAACCTGACTTCCAGGAACTCTGATGTACACATCCCTGGCATCAGGCCTAACCCTGAGAGGATAAGGACACCTCATTGTGATTTCTTTGAGAGAAGAAGCAACCCGAAGTGGGCTCGGTGCTGTCGGCCATCCTGCTAGCTAGCACCACGCTGCCCCAATTCCTGTGGGTGAAAGGTGGGCTCCTCCAGAGCTTTAGATCCCCATCTTGCAAAGCCTGAAGGAGCCAATGAAATGCTTCCCGTCTGAATTCCTATTTGTCCAAATAGAATCTTAGCCTCCACATCCGGCCTTCCCAGCCAAGCCTGACAGGAATGGAGAGGAGACTGCGGAACTTCAGGCAGACATCGCGTCCACAGAATCCCACACTGGCTATAACATTCTGTGAACCTAGCTTAAAATCATAGTCCATGTTCATAGCATTCATAGCGATCTCAGAAGACATAAGCTTATGTTACTTCAAGTGCTGAACAACTGATATGTGCTGACACTGGGGAAAAATATTAGGTGCAAGGAACTCTGAAGAATGCAAGAGAAGACAATGTCTCCCACCCATTCTTACATTAACACCCAGACAGCAGGCATCCTAGGGCTGCATGTAAGCCTATCTGGTGCTGATGTGGGAAAGCCATCTTACAGGCCCACTCAGCTGTCAGAAATATCTCTTCCTCAGACGGCATCAATACAGCAGGCAGGAGGCCAGCTCCTTGTTCATCAAATCCAAACCTCTCGCAACAGGGACCGTATTGCTATGGAGAAGAAGACAAGAAGTTATCTGTTTTTCAAACATAGATGTGGAATTAGGAAGTGAGAAAGAAATGGAATCTAGACTAGTCCAGTGGATTGGAATGATCCCTTGGGGCTGTTGTCTTGAACATGTCAGTTCCAGCTGCTGAAACACTGGGACCATAGAGGGGTGATAGAAATTAGAAGACGGAGGTCAATTAGGACCACGGTGGGGTTGGGGAAGACAAAGAATTTGGTTTCTCACCTGTAAGCCATAGGCAGCTGATGGGATGTTCATTGCAGGAAGGATTCTGGATCTGAGTTTCAGAGTGAGCTTCCATGGGCTATGTGAAATCACACACTAAAGGCTAGGAGTGGTCCAGGAGGTGAAAGCAACAGATCAGGGAGAGGTCAGAAGCCGGAGTCAGGGTAGTGGCAATGGGGTGGGAAAGAGAAGGACGTGGGCAGCAGAATGGCTACAGTTTGGGGGTATCTAGACACCAGGGCAGCATTCTGGTCAGTTTTATATCAACTTGGCACAATCCAGAGTCACTTGGGAAGAGGGACTCTAAACTGAGAAATGCCTCCCTAAGGTTGGACAATAGGCAAGTGTGAGATATATTTTTAATTAACGCTTGATGTGGGTGGTGCCGCCCTTGGATTGGAGTGGCAGTGTGTGTGGGAGCAGGGGTCATCTGGGTAGTATACGCAAGCCATGAGGGGCAAGCCAGTAAGCAGCATTCTCTATAGCCTCTGCTTTAGCTCCTGCCTCCAGGTTTCTACCTTGAGCTCCTGGCCTGCCTTCCCTTACTGATGAAACAGGACTGGAAAGTTAAAAGGTGAAATCAGCTCTTTTCTCCCCCAAGTTGCTTTTGGTCATGGTGTTTTATCATGGCAATAGAAACCCAAACTAAGATGGATGATGGGTTAAAGATGCCTGAATGTTAGGGAGGGTTGCAGTGTCAGCCTCAACAGAGGAAGACGGCCTTGGGAGGGAGCACACCTTCAGACCCCTCCATACACGAGGCAGGAAAGATTCCTGGGTGACCTCTAGCAGTGGTTACACGAGACGGAGAAGGAGACAGCATGAGGCTGGGAATGCCAGGTGACATAGTTCCAGAGTGGATACCTTGGAAGAACTATCATCCCAAACTACTCCCTCAGCCAGCATCCACTGTAGCTGGGAGGGAGCTGTGAGTACAGCCTCTGGAAGCTGTGCATCCCTCGGTGCCTGATACAGACCATAAATATTTGCCTGGTTGAGAGCCCCAACTGGAGATGCAGCAGCCGCTCCTCGGCACGTGGCAATCGACAAATCTCTCATGGAGGGCTTAAAGAGGGGAAGCCATCTCAATGATGGCACTTCACACTCAGTACTTGACATTCCTAGGCACTCCACAGGCATTAGCTAATTAATCCTTGAGTCTGTTTAGCCCCCCAAAGAACTCCCAGAAGCTCCACTTCTACCCCCATGGGTGGGGAGTTCCACTCCCTGCTTAGGCGCCGGTTCCACCAGTGAGGGACACCGCTCTGCAGATAGCCGCTTGCTCATTCCACACGTGGACAGGACATCACTCACTCTTGGGAAATCAGGAAGAGGACTTGAGAAAAGATGGCTTCGCTGTGTTTGACCCTTCTTGAGAAGGTCACAGAAAGAAAGAGATGGGGCAGAGCTCAATACCTACTCAAGTCCCTGCTAGGTGTGCTCTCTGCATATTTGAATTTTCCCTAAACGGATCTATGTATTCCTTTTATTTAAGTCTCAACCTCCCAAGGTGTATGTACTTCCTTACATCAGATTCTTCCAGGAGATGCTGAGGTCAGGGGTCAAGTTTAAGCAGGCAGGGTTTGTTTGTTTGTTTGTTTGTTTTAGTATGGCCTCACTCAGAAGGTGCCAATCAGGGTGAGGAGAGACAAGGAATACAGGAAAGTAGTTTATGAAGAGGGGATTGGGGAGTCCCTCCTTACTGTGGATGTGTAAGGCTCCATCTGCTGAGGCTCCCTGGGGATCTATGAGCATGCCTCAGCCATCACACTGAGTGGAGGGGACTGGGGGATTTATTCTTTATATGAACAGCAACTCCCAATGCCAATAGGTCTGTCACTTACACCACAACAACAGGAGGTGGTCAGAAGTCCCCGGGACCACTGAGGAACGAAGAGAGCTAACCAAGAGGGACAAAGTACCAGAAGCATCTATTGTGACTCATCTGAATGTGATGCTCCGTGATGGTGACTAATACGACCAAGGTCCACAGGTCATGTGAGTAGAAAGTATTTAAATTCTAAATTTGAATGATGTCAGTTTGCTCTAAAGCTGCTATTGTTTTGTTTTGTTTTGTTTTGTTTTGTTTTGTTTTGTTTTTGTTTTGTTTTGTTTGAGACAGACTTTCCTGTAGCTCAGGCTATCCTCAAACTCATTACATAGCCAAGGATGACCTTGACTGATTCTCCAGTCTCTACAAGTGCTGGGATTACAGCCCTGCTGTGCAAATACTCTACCATCTAAACTATGTCCACAGTCTAAATCTAGCTTTCCTCTTCTCCTTTTTTTTCTCATTCTGAACACAGACATAAGGTCATTCCTATCTTCAGATTATGTCCCCTTTGGCCCCTTGAATGGGCCTCTCCAATCAGATGTCCCTAAAATGAAGGCTTGATAGCAGACCTTCCTCTTGAGAGTGTGAATGGGGCACCCCGTGTTCAGCATGTGTGTGTATCTGTATGTGTGTGCACATGTAGTGGCCTGAGGACAACCTCAGATGTCATCCTCAGGAACAAAGCCCACCTGTTTTGACACAGGATCTCATATTGGTCTGGAGGCCATAATTAGGATATACTAGCTGGCTGGTCGGCCATCATCCTCCTGTCCACCTCCCCAACACTGGGATTACTCACAAATACACCACCATGCCATGTTGTTTGCATGAGTATTAGCCACACACCCAGGTCCTTGTACAGCTTACTGGTGTATCTCCCCAGTCCACTTTGGTCCTTTCAGTCATTGATGACTTTGTGGTATATAGAGTGGCAGGATTTCAAGGGACTGTGAGTTTCCCACTCCAGTGCCACTGTTCATGCTTTGATTTTGGTTGCACCAGCCAGCAGTAAACGTTTATCTCTGATGGGAGGATCGAATTTGGCAGGAGCGATTTCTGTACGTTTGGGGGGCAGGGATTCATTTGGCAAGCATCTTTAACAGCTGAAACTCTTGAGGACAGCAGCCAAGCAAGAATCAGGGGAGCCAGTAACCTGCCAGAAAGAAGCAAACCTTCCTTTGTAGCGGGTGTCTCTCTTGGCCTGAGAAGAGACACAACTGTTTCTCTCTCCCACACCCCAAAGCATGGTTCTCCTTTCCCACTGTCTTCTCTGTTCCACCAGTTTCCCTCCACCCCTGGATCTAAGCTTATCAATGGAGTTAATAAAGTATACAGGTGGAAAGGTACAAAAACCTGAGTACCGCACATTCTCCTTGGATGGACACCGTCTGCCTGGAATAAGGCATCCACAAGCAGGAAGTAGATGGAGGGGAGCCAGCTATAAGGAGGAAGTAAAGACACTAAGAGAAGTCTCAAGTCCAAAAATGTAAGGCAGAAAAAGGTGTGGCCAGAGTTTTGGATGGTGTCATTGTCTTTGATTAGAGTGGCCTGGAGATAGCTCTCAAGAAGTACTTGCTAAACTTCAGAAAATTTGGCAAGCCAATTGTTAAAGACACTATTGTAAACTTACAAGTAACTTGAATTAAAAATGCAAGGGTCTGGGGAGATGAAAAAAATGCTCGAAGTATTTAGCATGGAGTAGGGTCTACCATTAGTTAGTACTTGAGACAGGGGCATTATTGGTGTGTGCTTCTAACTGCTGATAAACATTTTTCATTTTTAAAAAGCTCTAATATTTAGTATTTATCAGGTTTTTTTAATGCTTGTTTGTTTGTTTGTTGTTTGTTTTTGGTGTTAATACTATCCACCACCTAAGTCAACTTCAAGCCGCTTGTGTTCCTTGTTCCACTGCTGCGTTGTGATGACTCCCGTTAATCAGCAGCAGTATTTCTAAATAAACTCAACTATGTACAGCAGAGTTTTTAAAATCCGGCAAAACATTGTAAGCGTTTCTACTTTCTGTGTGTGTGTGTGTGTGTGTGTGTGTGTGTGTGTGTGTGTGTAAGTGGGTGGGTCAGCCAGCATCAACATCAGGTGTCTTTGCTTGACACAGATAAGGCTAGGTCAAGCAAAGGTGGCCAGAGCAAGGTCAGGCACCACAGGCAGAATTTGGCACTGTCCAGCTGGGTTGTCCTTGGACTCTCCCTGACACCACTGGGAGAGTGTAGAATTTGGTTTGTGCAGGGATGTAGCATCTGCCTGTGGAACTGTAGGAGCATCTGGGTGCTAGGCTGAGAGAAAGCTGCAAGGATCCAGAGACCCTGGGAAGCTAGGAACAAGGCTTTGCAGTGACATTAGTTGGGGTCCAGAGCAGAGTAGACCCATTCATGGTTCGGAGAGGAAGCAGAGCACTTTGTAAGGGTTTGGGTAAGGGCGAAGAGAAGCCTGTGTACTTTCATGGGAGGTGGAGTTGTATTTGCTACAGAGACAACATGTGTATGCTCCCCTCCCCCCACGAAGGGAGCGGGGAAAGCATACACCTGTGATGGACTTCGAACTGGCTCAGTGGGTAAAGTGCTGGCCTTGCAAGGACCTGACTTCAACCCCAGCAAACAAGTAAAATCCAGGTATGGATGGACCCACGAATAACCCTGGTGTTGGGTGCAGGAGCAGAGATAGAAGAACACTAGGGGACTGGTTTAGTGAGACCCGTCTCAGAAATAAGGCAGAAGATAAATGAGGAAGACCTCTGATGTGGGCCTCCTGCCTCCACGAGAACACACAGTGGGAATTTACCACGCACACAAATAAAGAAATATTCAAATAGAATAAGTTATTGGAAGTCTGTATCAGTGGAAGTCTTCAGAGAGCCATGACAGCAGTTCCTATGTCTGACTTCTACTGGGTGAGAGCCATCACGGATGATCTGGGAGAAACACACCATTTATGGGCAGTGCCTTCCAGTCTGTGGCTTGTCTTTTAATTCTCTTGACCGTACCACTTAATGACTAAGAAGTGGTTTTAAGATAAATAAAGTCCAATCTGTTGGATTTTCATTTGGTGGAAATATAATACCATTCCCTCGTATTATATTTAAAAACTTTGCCTAAACCACAGTCATTAATGTTTTCTTCTAGAACTTTTACATTTAGATTTAGCATTCACTCCCCGCGCACAAGGTGAAGACAGCGCTGGGAGGTGTGTGGTTCTGGAAAGCTTCATGGGGTTTGGCAAAATGCTCTCCTAAATCAAGAAGGACAAGTAGAACCTCAAGAGGGCTGTCTGGGTGGGCGGGAAGAGCGTGCTCCGACAGAAGCTGCAGAGAAGAGGGGAGTTTGTACACGATGCTGGTGCACCTTGGGACAAAGCAGTGCAGGGTCTGCTCCCATTCTTCCAGACGGGTCAGCCTCTGTGACGGGCTACCTCTTCTGATCCAGGTGCTAGGGGGAGAGCTAGGTCCCACTCATGTTTTTTAAAATCAGCATTATCAATCAATAACTGACATGTAACATACCGTACATAATTAAAGTGTATATGTCAATAAGCTTTGACATATACAGACAACTGGGAAGCCATCATTACAATCAAGATAGAGAGCTTATCCATCATCCCCTAAAACTTCTTCCTTCCCACTCTGCCAGCCCCTTGCCTTCACCTCTAGCAACCCACTGATCTGCTTTCTTTCCCTATGAGCTAGTTTACATTATCCTCTCCAATACCTGGGGAGATTAGTCTTTCTAACATCAGCCATTCTGTTAGGATGGATAGTCATATCTCACTGAGGTTGATTCTATTTTTGATTATGTGCTTGCCTGTGTGTCTCGGGGGTGGGGAGTGGGTATGGGCACCATGTGCATGGCTGGTGCCTACAGAGTCCAGAAAGGCATGCCAGGCCCTCTGGAGCTGGAGTTACAGGTGGTTGTGAGCCACCTGATACAGGTACTCGGAACCACATGCAGGTACTCTGGAGGAACAGCGAGTGATCTGAACCACTCAGCTATCTGTTTAGCCCACCACTGTGGCTTCAATTGGCATTTCTCTTATGACTAAAAATATTTAGCATCTTATCATGCTCGTAGTATCTATTTACCTTCTTCTCTAGAGAAATAGCCATTCAACTCTTCACCTGATTTCAATGGGGTTATTTTATTATTGTTGAAAGCCTTGTAACTTATGGAAACAAGTCTTTCATAAAACACACCATTTATGGGCAGTGCCTTCCAGTCTGTGGCTTGCCTTTTAATTCTCTTGACAGTACCACTCAATGACTAAGAAGTGGTTTTAAGATAAATATAGTCCAATCTGTTGGATTTTCATTTGGTGGAAATATAATACCATTCCCTGGTATTATGTTTAAAAACTTTGCTTAAACCACAGTCATTAATGTTTTCTTCTAGAACTTTTACATTTAGATTTAGCATCCACTTTGACCTAACTATTGCCTAATTATGCAAGTTAGGGATCCCTGTTCATTTTTTGCATATGGGTATTCCATTACTCCACCATGACTTGTTTTCCTCCACTGACTAGCTTCAAATTTTACTAAAAATTAAGCTTTCAGGCTGGGGAACGCAGCTCAGCTAGCAGATGGTTGCCTAACATGCTTGAGACCCTAGAGGTTTTTCCTTGCATGACAGGCAACTTGGGAGGTGGACACAAGAGGATCAGAGGTTCAAGTTCATCCTGAGCTATAGATAAGTTTCAAGGCTAACCTGGGCTACGTGAGATCCTGTCTCAAAAAGGAAACAAACAAGACTTTACTTCAAACAAACAAACAAACAACAGCGGTGTTGACTGCCAGTCTGTTTGGAACTGTCTACAGACTTTCAATATCATCCTTCTCCGTCTATCTGCTAGTCTCTTGTGAGGTCCTTACTATTCTGTTTTGATAACTGTAGCTTTACAGCAAGATTTTAAACCAGAAGTGAGCCTTCCAGGTTTTTCTTTTTTAAAATGCTTCGGAACATTCCAGGTCTGTTCAGTTTCCACATGAATGGTAGACTCAGTATCTACAATGTCCCTTCTGCTGTCCCTTATACCCGAAGCTTTGGATTGGAGAAACGCTGAGCTTGGGGGAACATGTGGCCTCTAATCAAAGACTCTCAAGAAAACTGAACTAAACTGAGCTGAAGGCGTGACCTTCCTGTGTCTAGAAGAAAGCAAAAATAGTTGAATCCAGACCTTCCCTACTCTGGATAAGCAGAATCCAGAGCAGGTCTAGCCCAGCCCTGCTAGAGAGAGACAGGAGGCAAAGGAAGATGTGGTGAGAGCCAGAAACATGATGAAAGAACAACAGAAAAACTCAGCAGGGCACCGTCACAGTCTTAAGTTCTTATAAATAACAAGAGCTCCATGTGGGGTTGGCCAGGCTAAACTTCCCAGTGAATTCTTTTCATTCATTTCTTCACCCACTGTGGAAAGAGATTCCAGTTCCCCATTTTCCTGATGAATTGAGTTCTATGGTGAACAAATCACTTGTCTAAGCCTCTGGCAGCAGCAGAAGCATTCAGGGTTGTTTGACTCCGAAGCCCACCTGAGGTGGGTCTGTCCTCAGTGATGGGAAGCAGAGAAACCCTGGAAATGTATGCTGCAGGATCATTAGCATGATTTAATGGGCTGCTCCCTGGCTGAGCCAGGATTGTGGACAGCTCCATCTGACATGGCCATATGGGCCACCACACTGGGGGAAGAGGCTGACTGTCCTCCAGCCATTGTGGGAAGCCCTGCCCTGGCCAGGAGGGCGGAGTTGTAAGTGATGTATTAAAAACAGAAAAAAGGAAGGAAGGAAGGAAGGAAGGAAGGAAGGAAGGAAGGAAGGAAGGAAGGA
>NC_034597.1:16133190-16134431 GCF_900095145.1 Mus pahari | reverse complement strand
GGGAGGGAAGGAGGGAGGGAGGGAAGAAGGGAGGGAGGGACTACTCGATCTTGGGAAAGAGATCAGCTGACTAAATCTTTAGCCTGGAAGCTTCTCTCACCAACCGAAGTAAAAAAAGAAAGGCTGTCTGTTCTGGGTCCAAAAGTCAGAGATGGTGTTCCTTGAACACTGTTGGGTCTAAATAATTGTGTGCTTAGCATCCTCTTCCCAGGTGTCAACTAATTGACTATCCCAGGCCTTTAAAGTTCCCCTCCCCTCCTTAAAAATGAGTCCCTCATAAGAACACAGCCAAAGGCCTAAACCAGCCTCTATCTGTCCCATGGAGATTCATTCCTGAACAGATCGCTATTGGCCTTAACGTTCACCGCAGCGTCCCCTGAAGCAGAGGAAGAAAACCAGTCCGAATGGCCCCTGTCCCTAAAAGCAGGAGAGCATAAATTCACCAAGGAAACCAGACTCTAGCCAGAAGGTGGTCAGTGCAGCAGCCACAATGACAACTGTCCTCTCAGCTTCCCAGAACTGGCTGCGGGGACAGATCTGTTCAGTCCTAAAGCCCTGATGATCAAGCAGTATTGTCCTGGCCAGATGCTCCGCCGGCTGTGGGTTGTAAGAATCAGAGCACTGACTTCAGACTGCCTGACCCTCTTCTGTCCTCTTCAAGCCAAGGAAGTCCAAGGCTTGGCGCTGACTACACACCAAAGGGACAGACTTTTGTTTTAATCTTGTTTCCAGTGTATTCCCTCCCACCAGGAACAAAACATGCTACTTTTTCTGGACTCTAGTCTGTCATTGACAGGTACTCCTAGGTACACTTAGGGTGAATGAGAAAATTAGTTTGAATAAGGACTTGAAGATTCCAAGCTGTGTGGTCATAATTGTCCTACATCAAGACAGCAGGCAGACGAGGCCAGGAAGCAATGTGCCAGTCAATAATCTCTTGAGCCTGTCACCAGTGTCCCAACAGTCCTGAAGGGCCTCACCAGAAGCTGTGATTTGACCCAGTCAGCTGGCTGGTTTTATATAGGACACATGCGATTGAGCAGGACGTTGTGGCACTAATCATGAATGACTCAGGCTCCAAACTCCTGGGTCTTGTCTAGGTCACCACCACCTGCCCTGCAGGGCAACCTCACTCAGAGTAAGTCGAGCTCCTCCCCCCCTTCCCTGGTAGAAACAAAACGTGTGACATTTTGCATGCAGCAGCAGCAGCCACAACAGCTTTTTTTTTTTTTTTTTAAAAA
>NC_034597.1:16123534-16133179 GCF_900095145.1 Mus pahari | reverse complement strand
AAAAAAAAAAAAAAAAAAAGCAAGTTCAAAGGTAATTGGACGAGGAGTTTTAAGCACGGCTGTTCCTGTGGCAAACTGCTTCATGAATACCCATCGGGATCTCTCCATATGGACAGCAGAAGAGATCCTGCTGTTCTTTTGCTAATAAAAACTGTTGTGATTACATTTTCAATCCTCTTGAAACCAGGCCTCTGTGGGGCCACAGCATGGCATGCTGAGAACATGTCTTCTCAGTTGACAGGCAGTGCCCCTGCTATAGAGGGGTGCAGAGACCCAAGCCCATTGTGCGCAGAAGGGAGTCCCCAGGCGGGTATGGAGCTGGAGAAAGGTGTGGGTGTTCCCGGGGCTGTGTAGCCTCACATGCCAGTCTCAAATGGGAGCGTCTTTTATAGGGTCCCAGGGACTGGCACCTGTCAGGGGACGGGCCTGAGCTGAGCCTATAGTCGGCTTGTTTATTTCAACTTCCTGATAGAACTGACGGGATTTAATCTCATCCCATCCTTCCAGGCCATTTTATGCCTTAGGACCCACTTCTCCTGAAGTCTATGGTCAAGATCTGCAGAACCTTACCAACCTGAGTCTGGACACTTCAACCTCTCCAGGCCTGCCTAACTCCCTGCATTTTACAGATGATGTAAAACCCTCTTCTGAATGGTCCCGGGCTTCTGGAGAATTCTCTTATATGTTCACCATATGTCTCTATCCTACAGAGATGAGGAGGTTTTTTGTTGGTGGTGGTGGTGGTGGTTTTTTTAAATCTTTTTACCCAAAGACGCTCCAGTCTCTTTAGGTTACTGGTATCTTGCCCCTAAGGCGCTGGGACAGAGTAGGCACATAATACAAGCACTCTAAAAAACAATCTGATTTAATATGAAAGGTTCAGGAGGCTGGGATTCAGCAAAATTCAAGAAATCCAGAGGTTGGTGTAAAACAATCATGATTCTATGAAATCTATTCACTTTCACTTATTCTATTTATTTCCATAAGAGAGATAAAAGTCATTAAAAACTCGGCTAATTGGTTATGTGTTGGTTAAAGTAACATGTATAGACAAAGACAAAACACACATGCCCAAAGGCACACCACTAATAGATCCACACCAAAGAACACATGTGCCTACAAATAGCCAACACCAATATTTGTTTAATCTCTATCATACAAAACTTCTTGTTTGCAAAATAGAGCAAAGAGGAGGTCTCCTTCTTCAGTTGCCTCCTTCTGCAGTTGTCTCCTCCTGCAGTTGTTTCTCGTTACAAAGTTCTAGGAGCAGATCTGGAGAGCTGGCACAGTGGCTAAGAGCACTTGCTGCTCTGGTGAAGGAAACCGATTCAGATCCCAGAGCCCACATCAGGCTGCCCGTGCACTTCTGCAACTCCCGTTCCAGAGGATGGAATGCCCTGCATGCATGGAGTGCAAACACATCTGTGTAGGTAAAACACTCATACACACAGAGTAAAATAAATATTTTTTATTTACTTCACCTGAGGATTTCATCCTCTGCAGACATCAGCGTAGGCTCTTTCACAATTACTAAATGTCTGCTGACTGACAACAGATGCTTGACTCCAAGCATCCATTCATTGTGCTTTTAACTTCACTTAACAACAACAACAAAAAAAAAAAAAAAAAAAGAGAGAGAGAGAGAACTGGAGCAAAGCCAGTAGACAAATGGAATCCTCTGTTTGGAAAGAAAACTAATTTATTTTTTACACAAGTTGTTAAAAACAAAGGTTGTCAGGTATGACTGTCCCTAAACAAAATGACCTTAAGCCACACTGGCCATCTATACCTTAGGTGCTAAGTCAAGAAGTTCACAGGTATCTGAAGTTGAGTATGGAACTCTGTTCCTAGAATGTGACAGAGACAGGGTTCAATGACATCTGTGTCTTCTCACAGCATCACCGCCAGCTTTCCAAGGCTTCGTTGTAGAAATCATCCCCAAATCCCCAGCCTAAACCACAAAGCCCATCCCTTGCTCAGCTGCCTTGATGGGGAGGACAGCTCTGCTCCACACTGTCACCCAGGGACACTGGCAGCTGGAGAAGCCTGCGCCTAAAGCCTTGGGCCTGTTCCACCACTGCAGTAGACAGGAGAAGCTTCAGGGTCGCACACCAGCTGTTGCTTGCTGAGCTCAGAAAGGACTCACCTCCCTCCCATGCACAGCCCAGAATGGTCACAGTTCAGGAGAAGCAACTGCTGTCTCTATGCATCCTGGGACACTGCACCATCCAGAGATGTGCCTCACCTCCCAGTCTACCTTCCACAGAGTCAAGTAAGCCACTCCCCCCCCCAAAGACTTAGACCAAAGCCAGACTGCCTCCCTAAAACTGACCAGAAGTAGACAGCCAGCCAAATGTCACTACCCACAATCTAGGATCAAAGCCTAACCACAAGGCTAGTGAGGTCCTTGCCTATAGCAAACTGTGTCCAGTTGATTGGTACCACCTTGATCAAAGCCAACATAGCCATTCTCAGGTCCCAGAGTCAGCCCCATGCCCACTGCCTTGGAGCCAAGACAGGTCCTGAGTGCACGACCACTTCCATTCTCTATTTCCTGGCTAGACAAATTACCCAGATATAAAAGGTCACCTTTCTAGAGCCCTACCCCAGACTCTGCTCTCCCTGCCACCTGGTACGACCTACCTCCCAGACTCTGACCATCCCCAGTCAGATGGCAATATCTTGGAAAGATCCTCTACCTGAATCACCAAGCCTCCATCTTTCCTGGATTTCTGTCCTAGGGAACACCAGCAGCAAGGTGAAGATGAAGGGCTTTTCCATCAAGATAGTACAGGGTGGGGGCGGAGTGTAGCTCAACCGCAAAGAACATGCACAGTGCTCCAGGTTCTGTCCCCAGCACTGCCAAAAAGAAGGCGAAGGTGTCTCTTCCCTTCATCCAGTGAAAGAAGACACAGGGTGCTCCCAGCCTCTCGAGGTGTTCTGAGTCAAGCCATACCACCTCTGAAGGGAGAAGAGAGGAGGATTGTGAATGTCGATTGGCTCATTCTCTGTGGGGTAGAGTCACATATTATCTGATGTGGTGTCCAGCCTAGAAAATGTGGCAAGGTAGCCAAGGAGACCGTGAATGTCCTCAGCTAACATTTCAACAGGAAGCAGTTCTGCCCACATCACAGATGAACAAGCCAAGCTGGTGGTTTGAGTGAAAACCACTCCCTGTAGGCTTGGGTATTGAATCACTGGGTGCCTGGTTGGTGGTGCTGTTTGGGAAGGTTTAAGAGGTATGGCTTTGCTGCGATGCATATGTCACTGGAAAGGGAGGGGCTTTGAGAATTTGAAGCCCATCTCACCTTCAGTTTTCTCTCTCTGCCTCATGCTTGTCACTGGAGATGTAAGCTTTCATCTTTCTGCTCCTCCCACCATGCCTGCCATTTGCTGACACGCCTCCTCACCATGGTGGGCTCTGATCTCTCTGGAACCAGAAGCCCCCCAAAAAACCTCATCCTTCTGTAAGTCACTTCTGGTAATCATGTTTTATCACAACAGCCAAAAATTAATATACTGAGGCTTCCACTGGTTATATGAACAGCCTGAGTTGCTTAGCTACCAGGCCAAAGATCAAGGGCCTATCAATCACACATTGTGTCACACTGCACAGGCTCTGGGGATCGTCCAATTAGAGGAAGTGGTTAGAACTCCGCTCAGTTGAGGTTTGCTAAGCATCTTCAAGGTGCTAGTGTGATCCAAGCAAGGGATGGGGATGGGGGAGGGGTTTCTGGTGATGACAGTTGCTGATCCCTGCCCTGGGGGAGCCTGAGTCACAGCAGGAGGTGCCATGTGGCTGTTAGAACTGCTCTCTCCCACTCTCCACTCGGATCACATTCTGTACTTTAAAATACCGATGACTGGAGAAACCAGAGAGGGCTTTTCAGGAAAGGTAGCACTTGAATCTTGTGTTAAGAGACTGGACTCCTGTAGGCAGAGGGTAAGCTTGATAAAGGGCACAACAGCACATCTGGCATGATAACCATACTCTACCAAAAAGAACCCTGACTTTAATATTGTGATGTTAGTATATGCTCAGCCCAGGAAGTGGTACTATTAGTAGGTGTGGCCTTGTGGAAGTAGGTGTGTCACTGGGGTCATGGGTTTTAAGACCCTCATCCTAGCTGCCTGGAAGCCAGTCTTTCACTAGCAGCCTTCAGATGAAGATGCAGAACTCTCAGCTCTGCCCGCACCATGCCTGCCTGGATGCTACCATGTTTCCACCTTGATGATAATGGACTGAACTTCTGAACCTGTAAGCCAGCCCCAATTAACTGTTGTCCTTTATAAGACTTGACTTGGTCAGGGTGTCTGCTCATAGTAGCAAAACCCTAACTAAGTCAAACGTCTACAACGTGAGTTCATGTCCTCACCTACTGTAGCTTTGGACAAACTCCTGCTCTTCTTGGCCCCTGCTTCCTCACTGAGAATATGGAGATCACGCTGAGGGTGTCATGTTCCAGACCCATCAGGAGGTTGAGTTAGGGGCTGATTGGAAAAGCACTGGCTCATCATGGTTGCTATGGCTACACACAGGGCAACAACAGGAGTCACATTCCCAGCTGCGAGCCCCCGTGATGAGACAGCAGCTACGACTTCAGCAAAGCAGGTGGGTTGTGCCCCCCTCTTGCTTTGCACCACAGAGCACATGAGACACACGGAAGCGAGAGAATCCACAGCTCCCAGGTAGGACCCAGAGGGGGGAAATAAAGCGTCGGCAAAAGTGATGTGTACACCAAGCACTGTGAGGACTGAACCCTAGGGGTGCAGGAGCCACAGTGGGTCACAGCTGTGCCTCCTAAATATAGCCCCGACTTCAGCTCCCCATGGAGATGGGGAGTCTGAACTGGTTTTCAGGGGAAGCTCTAAAAATAAAGCTACCAGCAGGCCTTGCATTCTCCTTGCATGCTCAGGGCCCACAGGTTGAGTCCGCACCTGGTGGCCAAGAGGAGAGGGTGGAATAAGGTGCGGGACCCTAGGTTGCTTTCTGAGGATACCTGGTCCTCTCGACAGAAGAGAGTGGGTGAGTGAATTCAGTGTCCTGACTTCAGTTGGGTCAGGAAGCATCTGGATTTGGTGATGTGTTGTTAGACACCTCCATTCACCTGAAGGAACTAGCCTTCCCACTTTGTAGATAAAGACATGGAGGCTGCTTGGTGCAGTGATGTGATTCAGCCAGGGTCAGAGGAATAATAAACAGTACGGTTAAACATCACTGAGTCTTTCTGGTCATGTTCAGTCAATTTTTTTTTAATGTTTATATTACCTAAATATAATTATGGGTTTCATCATGACATTTCCACGCATACATGGTGTCTTTGATCATAACTGCCACCATCGCATGCTCTCTTTCCCCTCCCACTTCTGCTGATTCCCTTTCTCTTCCCACAACTGCCCCCTTTTCCTATTCTACTTTGACTCAATAAGTTTTGCTCCAGTTGCTTACAGGACCATGGCACCTTACTTGTAGCTTTATCTCTGAAGAAAACAACTCGCTTCCCTTAGCGACCACCGCCTACCTATAGATCCAGGAAGGGGTGGGACCATGTGGGTCCCTCCTGTCTCCATGACAAAATGCTAATGGCCCAATCTCTCATGCATCTCATGCACACTGACCGCAGTGACTGTGACAGTTCCAAGTTGCCTGCCCCATGCTCAGGCTCCCTCCTCCTCTCCATCTCTCCTCTGCACTGTTCTTTGAGCCTCAGAGGGGTTGATACAGATGTACCATCCAGGGCTCGGCATCACACAGATCCTTACTTGCAGCCCTTCAGTTGCAATTACTGCTGCCCAGTGCATAAAAAGAAGCTCCTCCGACCAAAGAAAACAGCAGTGTCAATCTCTGGGGATAAACATAATTACTTAGGAGTCATTTTGACAGCAGCCAGCACACTCTTACGCAACGCAACGAGACGGCCACTACCCTCTGAACACTCCCTTTCATAGCCTTCACCATTCTATTCCCACCCCCACCAGAACCCAATGCCATTCCTGTCTTCTGTAGTCTGCCATAAAAGAGGTGATGGGTGTCTACTCTTTCTCTCCACTCAGCTTCTAGAATAATGTCAGGGCAGCTAATCAGTTTTTGTTGACTACCAAACTCTACCCTTTGTCTTATATCCCACCTCCAACCCATAACAAACCCCACAGGCTCTGCCCTCACTATATGTCCGGAACACTTACTTCAGTGACTAACATAAAAAGATTGACCATGTGAGGTGTTGGAGAAGAAGTGGGGAAGAAGATTCTCATGTGCTGCTCGAAGGATGGTAAAAAGTCAGCTGCCCTGAAAAACAGTGTGGGACAGCTGACCACAGTGTTAAACCCATGCCTATCATAGGACTCAGCCAAATACAGCTAGCCATCATCCAAGGGACTAAAAAGCAAATATCTGCATAAAGAAAAGTTCAGGGAAGCTTGAGATGTGATCACTCTCACCTGGAAGCAACCCACATGTTCATTAGCTATGCTGTGTCCAAATCGTAGAGTAAGTTGTAATGAACTGTTGACACAACTGATGCATGACAGTGACAATGCTAAATGAAAGAGACAGGGAAGTGCATGATCTGTGATTCTCTCCATACAAAACTCTAGAAATTCACATATGTGTGTGTGAATTATATATTATATACATATGTGAATATATATTATAATATATCATAGACATATATGAATATACATGATATATATGCAGAAATAAGATCAATGACTGCCTGGGACACAGAGGAAATGAGAAGCAAGGGTTGGTGTGCATGAGCAGGTGGGAGGGTACCAAGGAATAAGGAATAGTGGAAATGCTCATCACCTTGGGTATTGGGATGACATTATAGATAAATGCATACATTATACTCATTAAATATATACTCATTAAATATATATTTATGTTGATTAGACAGCAAAGTTGTCTTCTAAAATGCAATGAAACCTCAGTTTTTTTCTCATCACTTCTGCTGCTACCCAGCCCGCCCCAGGTCCCCCACTATCTGACTGCCTCGTCCTCCTTGCCCCAACCCTGCTGAAATGCCACTCTCACCAGAACACACCATTCTCTGTGCCATAGAGGCTTTGCTCCCTGTTGCCCTGCCCACCTATCCCCAGGAGCTTCGCTCATTGGCTGTAATAACTGGCATCTGCCCTTCTCCCGAGGCTGGCTTTTACCTGCCAGGGAGGCTACCCTGTCACCCAAGAGACATACACAGCTGCTGCAGGATAGAAAGGTCCAGAAGATGATTCTTCAGTGGGGCTTATGGGAAACCTAGACCTGAGTTCCTTCCTCTACCATAGCCTGGTTCACTCCCTACAAGCTGCTCCTGGGGAGCGCTCTCTCTCTCACTAAGTACCTGCACTTCTTAGATGCAAAGAAGAACCTAAGACAACTGGGACCCAAGCGGTCCTGGGAAACTAAGGAGGGGATTCTGGGATGGGTACTCACCTGGAGGTAGGTTGTGTGTTCAGAGTACCTGGTGGAATTTAGTACAGTTGTTTCTACTTGTGTGTGAATGTACATATGCCAGTTTATTTGTGTGTGTATGCATATGTGATAGATACAAATATAGATATATAGAAATATAGATATAGATAGATTTTATAAATATACATATATATATATATATATATATATATATATATATATATATATATGATACAGATATAGATGTTTGTGTGCATGTACATGTGTATGCAGGTACATGTGTATGCATATGTGTGTGACCAGATATGTGGTGGTCAGAAGTCATTATCAGGATTCTTTCTTTCCCCTATTGGTAACTTTGTTTCTTAAAAGATTCATTTTAATTTCAGTTGTGTGTATAGGTGTGTATATGTCCAAGGCATCTATGGAGACTAGAGATGTCAGATCTCCTGAAGCTGGCACGACAGGTGATTATGAGCCATCAGATGTGGGTCCTGGGAACTGAGTTCAGAGCCTCTGGAAGAGCAGTGTTGGCTCTTAACCACTGACCTCTAACTCTCCAGTCCCCCATCCGCTTTTTTTGAGACAGGGTTTCTCACAGAACCTGGAGTTCATTGATCCACCTAGACAGACTGGCCAATGAGCTCCAGGTATCTACTTGTCTCCATCCCTCCCCCAGCACTAAAGTTACACACACACACACACACACACACACACACACACACACACACACCACTGCAGCCACCTTTTAGGTAGGTGCTGGGCATCCTAACTCAGATTCTTATGCCTGCATGGCAGACACTTAGCTCACTGAGGCACTGTTCTAGCCCAGTTGCTATGACTTTTAGCTGTGGAGCTGGGCTGGGTGGTGGGAGACAGGCACACACAGGCTTGTGCAAAAGCCCCAGAGGTTGAGAGGGATGGGAGACGCTAAGTACAAGGGCTCTCAAGTGGGATTGCTGTTGTTGAACACTCTATACTTTGAAGAGAGAAAATGACAAGCCTGAGACAAATCAATCAGCAATGTAAAGTAAGTGAGAGAGGCAGGGGACTCCTTGAATGGCATTTAAAGAGATCTTCGGTTCCTGCTATTGGACAGCAGAGGGCATTGAGATCAGACATAGGGCATCATCACAAGAGCGGCAGGGTTTTAGAAATTCTGCCTCTTTAGTCCAGCTACTCTCATCTGCCAAGTTAAGATCCTGATGGAAAGAAAAAGACTGAAGCATAATCTAGAAGTATCCAAATTGATACACTTGAACCTTCAGTGTTTCCAACCCACCTGTAGCCCTAACACCTACTTAAGTGTCTATGAATGACAGATGTCTTCCTTGCCATGTTGGAAGACTGCCTACACAACCAGTATAGTCGTCCCTGTATAGTCTTGATCCTCTTCAGCCAACAGAAGTGTAACTGGGCCAAATCACAGCCAGGATTCACAAGGTAAGTGTCCAGTCTGCTAAGACACCCACCTGTGAGGCTGTGAGACCAGGCTAGGACAAATCAGGAGACACTGGGAGGGCAGGTATGTAAGCTGGTGCCAAGGGGAAACCACATCACAATGGCTCATCACACAGCAGAAACCACACTATAGTGGGAGCTGGTTTAATGTTGGCATGAGCCTTGGGAGTGACTTCCACAAATCATGGGGAGGCTAGCTCTAAGATTCAATGATTCTTGAAACCTAATCTATTTACTGGCCCTTTGCAGAAAATGTTTGCTGATATCTGTTGCAAGAAAGTAAGAACTTGATGCCCCAGGAGCCAAAAGAGTAATGCTTAGAAGTTAGGTTCAGAAAAGATGAAGATCCAAGCAAATCCATCACTCTCAGTATCCCGAGAAGATCACTCATCTCCAAAAGGAGTACCAAGGCCACCCAGGGGAGAGAGGGTGGCTTCCTCAACAAACGTCGTTCACCCAACAAGTGGATAACCACATGCAGAAAGATGAAGTTGAGACCTTACGTCATACGATTGCAAGAATGAATTCAACTGGACCAACAGCTTAAATATAAGGTTTAAACCCACAAATTCCATGAATGGAGCAATAGAATCTTATACATGACAGCGAACGCCTGAGCAACAAAAGGGAGGAACAGATGAATGAGGCACCACCACAACCGCAACCCTTTGCACGTCACATGCATGATATTATCAAGAAAGTGAAGACTGAGCCCTAAAACTGAATAAAACAAAAACTATTCAAATAATGCACATGATAAGAGTCTAGTA
>NC_034597.1:16114554-16122012 GCF_900095145.1 Mus pahari | reverse complement strand
GGGTGGGTAGGGGAGCAGGGGCGGGGGGATATAGGGAACTTTCGGGATAGCATTTGAAATATAAATAAAGAAAATAAAAAAAGAAAAATAAAGAAAAAAACATAGAAGAAAAAAGTAATAAAAAAAAATAGGAATGTAGGGCTGTAAAGTGCTTCCCATGGCAACAATGAAAAGCAACTTGGCAGTTCCTCAAAAAGTTAAATATAGATTTGCCTAATGGCCCCACAATTCCACTCCTAGATGTATCCCTAAAATTTTTTTTAAATTTTATTTCTTCTGTTTGAGATTAGGTCTCCCTGGGTAGCCCAGGATATCCTAAAAATCACCATGTAGCCAATAGTAGCCTCCAATTCATGATCCTTCTGCCTCAGCCTCCTAAGTGCTGGTATTACTATCGTGCCCAACTATGCAAAACAATTTAAAACATATATTTAAACAAATGTATATCCCTAACTGTTCACAGCAGTGCTGTTAACAGAAGCCAGAAGGTGACAACCACTCAAATGCTGACCAGTGGATGAATGGCTGAACACATTGCAATGGACAGATGCACACATAAATAGACACATAGAGATGGACATAATAAAATATGTTCACCTGTAAAAAGGACTGAAGGGCTGACAATACAGCTAACCGCCAGAAACATCACGCTAGTACTCATGCCATAAATGGAATTACATAATTCCATTTGTAGAGAAACGTCCAGAAGAGATAAATGCAGATAGGCAGAATGCAGCTTGGTGGCTATGAGGCCTGCAGTGGGTCAGGAGAAAGTGCTTAATTGCTTCGTTGGAGGAGTGATGGAAATGTCTTGGAACAAGACAGGAGTGGTGGTTATACAACATCAAAAAAAAAAAAAATGTACTCAAGTGCCACAGAATTGTTGCCTGTACGATGGTTGGTTTCATGTGATGTGAATTTTGCCTCAATAATTTATTAAGTGGAAAAAGGATGAAAGTCAGATGAGCAGAAGGCTGACCTGAGACCTCTAGCACACTAGGTCCTTAAAAAGAAGCAGGGCACTCCATCTTTCATGCGGTGAAAAGAATACCGTATGAAACCAGTGGCCTTTTTACTGGGGTCACTGTGGCCATCTGAACTAACAAAGGTTAACAGAAACAAGAGGTGGCTCTGACTTTCAAATGCAAACTGGGTGAAATTATCCTATGTGCATCAAAATTGGGGTGGCAGGGAGGAATCAGGCCAACCTACAAGTGTCAGCAACTATGACCTGCACACCAAATCCCATTCACCCTGTTTTGGTAAATAAAGTTTTATCAGACGAAATTATGTTCATTTGATTAGATGCTATTTGCAGTTCTTTGGGGGCTTCTGTAGCTAAATGGAGGTGGTTGTAAAAATGATCCGATACCTGCAAAGCCTAAGATATTTATCTATCTAGCCAGCCCTTCTAGATAGCTTCCCTGGCTTCAAACCTATGGAAATGCCTAATAGAACCCACGACTCTAGTAAACCAGTGAGGGGCTCTTTGTAATATGGAGAATCAATGGAGATGAAGAATGTGTGGACCTACGACTGAACTTAGCATCACTAATGAGAAAGCACAATACCAGCCCTGTTTCCAGACTATACCAGTTCTTAGACCCAGAATCAACCAATCAAAAAAGAAGCTGAATTTGAGTCCTCCATAGGAAAGGGAACCTTGCAATACTGTAGTCAATGTATGCATGTAGACCCATGGCCATGTCCTGAGAGAACAGAGGTACAGCTGTCCAGAGGGATGTTAGATGCAGGGGCTCAGTTGTCGCTGATACACTAGGGCGCAAAGCCTAACCATAGCCTCTTATAAGAGAGATGTTGGAGATCAAGTAAATGTGAGTCCCAACATAAAAGCTGAAAAGGCTCTCAATAATTCATCCCAGTTTTAGAATATATAAAGTGAAACACACACACACACACACACACACACACGCACGCACACGACAAAAGCAGGTCAGATGAACCCTGTCATTTCCTACACTACAGTGATCTACCCCAAACCAATGAGTAACCTGCTTTTGAGTAGGATGTGGCACCTACTTTCAGAGTGAAGGATGCCCTACAGCTTCACGTGCTTAATGCTGTGCTAGTAATATTGGAGGGACATGCTCGAAACTTTGAAAGGCATGGGTTGGCGGGAGGTAGTAGGTCATTGTAGGTGTGTCCTTGAGGTTGTCCCTTGCCTTGATCTCTCTCTCTCTCTCTCTCTCTCTCTCTCTCTCTCTCTCTCTCTCTCTCTCTCTCTCTCTGTGTCTGTCTGTCTGTCTGTCCATCTGTCCGACCATCCCCACATCTGCCTGTACCTCTATCGTCTTCTACACACTCCTGTTGCCATGATGCTCTACTTCACTGTAAGTTGATCATGTCAGGTTTCATCACAGCTGTGACAGGCTGGCTAACACAGTCACCTGGAACACACTAACATATTGGCAAGCCCTTATACTGAAGACCCCTTTCGATTCCACACCCATCTGAAGAAACCTCCCCGGTTCCCAGCCATTCGTGTGAGATGAGCATCATGTTCCTCCTCATGTCTGTTGTGGGGTTCTGGTGAGTCTGTCTTACTCAGTCACAATATATCCAAAAGTGTCTGAGTCACCTGGACTTTCCACAGGGCCATGCACTATGTTGATAACAGCAAACAGCATGTAAGCCAAGCCTTAGTACAGAAGAAGTGATACGTGTGATCAGAAGATCAAGTACAGGATGCATTCTCCTTTCCCAAATTCTGGGTAGCTGTAATACTTGATTCTTCATAGGGTTTTCAGATTTTGGAATACCCACATATCTATAATAAGGTAGTTTTTGTGACCCCACTCATATTAAATGGGTAGTTCATTTATATTTTGTATATACTTTATACACATGGTCAGAAGGCAATATTGCATGATACTTTTAGCCAGTCTGCCTTTTGACTGGGACCTCCCACCACACACACACACACACACACACACACACACACACGAAGTCTAATACTTCTTGCTTTTACAGAAGACTAGAGTTCGGAGAACCAGGTAAGGTAGCTTGCCTGTAACTCCAGTTTCAGGAAATTCATGGGCATACAAACACGCTGCATTCAATCACACAGGCACACACACGCATCAAAATAAAAATAATTAAGAAACGCACACATCATTCTAAAGTAGCCTCCAGCATACTGCAGTAGACATACTGGTGGAAAGGGGGAAGAGAAGTGTTTAAGCGTAGGATGTCAACTGACCTGAGATAAGAAGTACCCATCATGCCGGGCATGGTGGTGCACGCCTTTAATCCCAGCACTCAGGAGGCAGAGGCAGGCAGATTTCTGAGTTCAAGGCCAGCCTGGTCTACAAAGTGAGTTCCAGGTCAGCCAGGGCTATGCAGAGAAACCCTGTCTCGAAAAAACAAAAACAAAAACAAAAAAACAAAACAAAAAAAAAACAAAAAGTACCCATCATAAGGCACAGGTGAGTGATCTACCAGAAGATGGAAGTAAAATACCCAAGATCAAATTTAAACTGGTACAGAGACAGACATCACTAACCAAATAGCTTTGCACACATTCGGTATTACCAAATGTTTTCACCAATCTACCTCTTCTGCTCACACCTATGCCCATGCAGCAACTAATGAAGAGACAACACCTCCAGGTTGGCCCATAGATGCTGATGCTGTGAATATTGCTCCACTACATGCCTCCTCAAAGGGCCCCGAGTTCTTCCAAATAGAGCAGCAGTTCCTAACCACTGTGACCCTTTAATACAATTCCTCATGTTGTGATGACCCCCAACCATTGAATTATTTTTGTTGCTACTTCATAACTGTAATTTTGCTACTGCAATGAATCACAATATAAATATCTGTGTTTTTCACTGGTCTTAGGCAACCCCTTGGAAAGGGTCATATGACCTTTAAAGGGTTCACAACCCGTAGGTTAAAAACTGCTGAAATAGAGGAAAAGATTCAATGAGGGGGTAGGGATAGACACTGACTGATGAAATTTAGTAAATGATGTAGCTTTTGAGTTAAGAGTCTTAAGGAACACAAAGACAAGAGCAAGTCTGGGGCAGAGGCATATGAATAGGCTTTGGGAAGTGGACACAAGATGGAAAGACCTTTGAATTACCTGTTAATACACCCTCTGGGTTACCCACTGTGAAAACCCAGCTAGGCAGTATAGTCACCTCAGTCTCAGGCAACTGTTGGTTTTCACGGAAACAGAGAAACCGTGATAGCATTAACCACCATCAATGATACACACACAACGGTATGGACTGTCACCAAGAGAGCGGCTGTCATTGCTGTTTTTAGGTTAGCAAGGCAACAGGCACAGAAGGGGTTATCACACGGCCAAGAGTAACTCTCCTTGACCATCAGAAGGAAAATGTAGTTTGATGTCACCTAATGGGCATGTCGAGAAATTTATCTGGAATCTAGTTGCTCTCCTGGGATTCTAAATATCCCTATACCTAGCATTACTTAAAAATTGTCAACTCCAGCTTGGTATGGCTGTGCCAATCAGGATCTCAGACTCCTTATAGGTGAGTGCCTGTGTCACACACCAGTAAAGTTATCCAGGCCAACCAAGGACAAGAAAAGTCTGAAGCAAACAGAAGGTAATGAAGGAAAGGAACTCAATCTGTCCTTGAGACCAGCTGCTGCAATGGAGACTGTGACTTGCTCTATTAAGCCCCTAATAAGCTTACTTGGGACGTGTGATCTCAGAATTACAGAAATGCTCAGACTAAGGTAAAGTGAAAACTTAAGGGTTCTTGGGAAAGTCGGTTGGATGGTGTTTCGCTAGGGCAAACACATGAAGGAATATTTAGCTGAAGTAGACACGGGTGGAAGACTAAGCGAGACTCCTGAAGGAATGTTTCACTGAAGCAAACACAGGAAAGAGGATGTTCTGCTAAAGCAAGCATACCTTTATGAGTCTGTCTTAGTCTTTTACACCTGTGTCTATTTTAACAAAATGTTCCTTCACATGTTTGCCCCAGCAAAACACCATCCAACCAACTTTCTGAAAAACCCTTCAGTTTCTACTTCACTAGGCAATCTTCACTGGATATGAGAATGAAGGTTAATGGCAAATGACACATTGTGAGCCGTGGCAGACACTATGGGTGACCAACTGAGATCCCCACTTGCTAGGCCAGGGCATCTTTCTCAGTCTCATTTCTATTGCTATAATAAAATACCCTACTAAAAAGAAACTTAGGCGGAACACATTTTGCTTCAGTTTACAATTCCAAGTTACAGTTCATCTGTGTGGGGAAGTCAAAGCAAAAACTTCAGTTGGTCCCATCCCATCCATAATCAAGACCAGAAGTAAATGAATGCATACGCGATCATTTGTTTGCTTGTTTATGCTCAGCTCAACTTCTTTACTCTTAAATGGTTCAGGACCCCTTACCTAGGGAATGGTGCCACTCACAGTAGCCTAAGTTTTCCCATATTGGCTTAATCAAAACAGACCCCCCCCAACAGGCATGCTTACAGGCCAACCTGATTCTAGGTTGTTTCAAGTTGACACTCAAAGCTAACATACCAGCATGACTACTACTGCTGTGTCAGCTATCCATGGCTCACAGCTGTCCCCTTCTCCCCAGAGCACCTCTTGGTTGACTGGAGTTGCTTTGCTCAGAAGTTATACCCGGAAGAGAAGTTATTCCTGGAGGATGGAATCTAGACTAGTACCTGGATGACATGGGAATAAGCAGATGACTCCTCTCCACTGGGGTGGTTCACACGGTGGTCTATCATTTAAGGTCCTGTCATTCTTCATGGATCAGATCTAAACAATATTCCATGTGGGTTGACTTTTTATCCATTTCCATTATGCTTTATTTTCCTGAGCCTGGGACAGCTCAGAAGCCAATGCTGTGGCCACAGTCACCAACTTCATAAACAGGCAAACTAAGCCTTTACCTTGCATCTTTCTAGGGCAAGCCTTGGTGTAATGATAGTACTAAGGAGCAATGGCTGGAAGAATTCTTGGGTATGGTGGTTAACTTTAATTGTCAACTTGATTGGACTGAAAAAAAAAAAACAACCCACACAGAGAAAGATTATGCCAGAGCCTGACAAATACAGAGGCGGATGCTCACAGCCAACCATTGGACTGAGTGTGGGGTCCCTGATGGAGGAGTTATAAAAGGGATTGAAGGAGCTGAGGGGGCTTGCAGTCTCATGGGGTAGCAACAGTGTCAACTGGCCAGACCCTCTGGAGCTCCCGGGGACTGGACCACCAACCAAAGAGTATACATGTAGGGACCCATGGCTCCAGCCGTATATGTGGCAGAGGATGGCCTTGTTGGACATCACTGGGAAGTGTTTGATGTCCCAGTATAGGGAAATGTCAGGGCAGGAAGATGGGAGTGGGTGGGTGGGTAGGAGAGCACCTACCTCATAGAGGCAGTGGAGGGGGATGGGATTGGGGAGTTATGAAGGGAAGACCTGGAAAGGGGAAAACATTTGAAATGAAAATAAAGAAAATATCCAATAATAATAAGAAAAAGGACACCCAGGTGTGTCTGTGATAGCAATTCCAGAGACAGCTAAGTCTCAAGGTCTCTGGTCTAACAAATAGATTGATGAATTCATAAGGTCATGGCATTGGGAGCTGAGGTTTGAATGAAGATGGCCCCCATAGACTCATAGGTCTATGGGGGTAATATTATTGGAGGTGTGGCCTTGTTGGAAGAAGTATGTCACTGGAGATGGGTTTTGAGGTTTCAGAAGCTCAAGCAAGGCCTAGTAGCTCACTCTCTTCCTGTTCTCTGCCAATCCAGATGTAGAACCCTCAGCTACTTCTCCAACACCATGTCTGCCTACATGCAAACATGCTTCCCAACACAACCATAATGAACTAACCCTCTGAATTGTAAGCCAGCCCTAATTAAATGTTTTCCTTTATAAGAGTTGCTGTGGTTATGGTGTCTCTTCACAACAGAAACCCTAAGACAGGGGCCATGGAGAAAGTTAGGAACTAGGACCTGATTGGAGAAAATAGTTCAGTACAGGAGTGTCCTCTGGGGTTATGGTGGCTTGAATGAGATGTCCCCCATAAGCCTTAGGTATTTGAATATTTTGTCCCAGTTGGTGGCTGATTAAGAAAGAGTCCTGGCCTTACTGGAGTAAGTACATTACTAAATGTGGGCCTTGAGGTTCAAAAGCCATTATGAGCCATTCTGAGTATTTTAGTTGGATTGTTTCTTGTTGTTGTTTAACTTGACACAAGTTAGGTTATCTAAGAAGAGGAAACTTAGCTGAGGTCTCCATCAGATTCCCTGTGTACAGGTCTGTAGTACATTTTCTGGAGTAACTATTGAGTGATGGAGTGTGTCACCCTGAGCAGGTGGTCCTGAGTTATATAAGAAAGCAAACTGCTGGGCAGTGGTGGCACATGCCTTTAATCCCAGCACTTGGGAGGCAGAGGCAGGCGGATTTCTGAGTTCATGGCCAGCCTGGTCTACA
>NC_034597.1:16110977-16114529 GCF_900095145.1 Mus pahari | reverse complement strand
AAAAAAAAAAAAAAAAAAAGCGAACCATTAGGAGAATTCCAGTGAGCCATGCTCTTCCATGGCTTCTACTTCAGTTCTAACTCCAGGTTCCTGCCTTGACTTCCTGCAATGATGAACTAGGATATGTAAATGTCAGCTTACAGAAGCCATTTCCTCTCTAAGCTGCCTTTGGTGTTTTATCACAGCAATAGAAACCCTAACTTTTGTTTGTTCTCTTGGTTTCCTGATAGTAATTCAAGAAGTGAGCTTCCAGCCACTGGTTCAGCTGCCTGCCAATTGCTACCTCCACTCCACCATCATAGACCCTAAACCTCTGAAACCATAAGTCCCAACGAAACCCTTCCTAAGTTGTCTTGCTCAAGGCACTAGAAAAACAGCTAATACAGGGGCTGTATATTACCCTGGCTTCTTCCTATTACTGTTCCATCTTTCTGGTCTACCATGAGTGAATGTCATCTCCAGACCATAAACAAAATAAGTCTTTCCTCCTTTCAAGCACGTGGGCATAGCAACGCAAAGGTAATGAACATGGTGCTTAAACAGAGGTGTGTCTTGTAGACAGTTTTGGTCTCCTGGGTTCAGCCAATAATACAAATGACACAAACTCCTAAATGTTGTAAAAGGCAGATGGTACCTAATACCTCTGGTCATGTGTGTTTGTGATGCACATGTATACATGGTCGTGTGCGTGTGTGTGTGTGTGTGTGTGTGTGTGTGTGTGTGTGTGTGTACATGCGGATGCATAGGCACATGTGATAGCATGTGCGTGAGAGACCAAAGGCTGGTGTTGAGTGTCTTTCACAATCACTCTCCATGTTATTTTTTAAGATGGTGTCTTAGACAACTTTTCTATTGCTGTTCTGAGACGCCATGGCCAAATGTTAAAAAAAAACATTTATTGGGACTTGTCATTTCAGATGGTTAGTTTAGTTCATGACCACCATAGTGAGGAGTGCAGCCTCAGGCATACAGGCATGGTGCTATGGCAGATACTAAGAGCTCTCATCTTGAGACAGTGACCACAAAGCAGAGAGAGAGAGAGAGAGAGAGAGAGAGAGAGAGAGAGAGAGAGAGAGAGAGAGAGAACACTAACTAACTGGGAATGGCTTGAACTTTTGAAACCTCAAAGCCCACCCCAGTGACACACCTTCTCCAACAAGACCATTCTCATAATCTTTCCCAAACAGTTCCACCAAGGACCAAACATCCAAATATCTGAGCCTCTGGGGAGCATTCCCATTCAAACCATCAAATACAAGATCTCTCTCACTGACCCTGAAGCTCACTGATCTGACTAGACTGGCTAACCAATGAACTTCAGGGATCCTCTTGGCTCCTCCCTCCACTCCCAACTCTGCAGTTACCGACTCAAGCCACTCATACCACCTTTGGTTTCTGTGGGGTGCGTGGGATCCAAACACAGTCCTTACACTTGCATGAGAAGTCCTTTACCGATGGAGCAGTCTCTCCAGCCTCCACACAGATACATGTCGGGCACTGCACAGGCATGACACTACATCATTTTAATGAAGGTTTCCAGTAGGTTTTTATTAGCATTCTTACTTTGCCCATGGGCAAGGGATTACTGGTACAGAAGGAATTGCCAGCTCAGATGCCTTTGATGACCAGACAGATAAGAAACAAGGAAAGGGTCCATGGGAGCCGGAAGCTGGGAGTGTGAAGACTGAAATGAGCCAGACAGCACCTGTCCCATTTTAATAGGACGGCTCCTGCTCAGCAGAGTGAGGAGCACACAGATCCTTGTGGTTATTCAAAGGGCCTTTATGTGAAATCCTCTCATGTTTAACTGTTAGCAACTAATCCCACAAACTATAAAACACCATGAGTGTCACGTCTGACCTGTGGGCCAGGAGCTTGCAGCCTATGCTGCCACTGATTCAGACGCTAATGGATATTCACATAAAAGGGCTTAATGGCCCTTCATACCCAATACTCTGTCTTTTTGTGGTTCTAACACCGCATTGCTGTGACTCCGAGTCTATGCTGGCAGCCTTCCTCCTCCTCCTCCTCCTCCTCCCCCTCCTCTTCCTCTTCCTCCTTCTCCTCCTTTCCTCTTTCCACTTTAATTTTTTAAATATTTATCTATTTGTCTATAAGACTGAAGACATCCCAAAGACGTACTGCAGAGAAGGGTGCATTCGCCCTCCCTCCCCACATCTAGCTTTTCTTTCTCTGGAGAAGGGAAGGAGGCATGGCAGGCCAGAGAAAGAAAGGTGCAGGGCCTCTGACATGGCCGCCATGCCCCACTATCTGTTGGACTGTGGCTGTGGCTCCTTTGTCCCTGAGCTTGGCAAGGCAGGCCATCTTACATCCCTGATATGTACAGGGGGATATGGAAAAGTCCCATGGCTTACATATAACTCTACAGTATTATCACAGCTAGATCTGAGATTTTATCCCGGACTCTTTAGGAAGCAACACCTCCCAGGATGAAGGCTTTCCCAGGACTCAGCAAGAGCAGGCAGGTACAGGCCTCCAACCAAGTCACACAGCCAGCATCCTGTCGCAAGGATGGTCCTGACAGCCCTCCTGCTCCTCACCTTGAGTTCTTTGAGAATTTCCCCCCTCCTAAATTCAGCCCTGGACTGCTGGTCTCAAGCCGGCTTGCCTATCGGTCCCGGTGTAGGTCTCAATTTGCAGCCTGTAAAGAAAGGCTCATGTGAGCAGAGCAATGGCTGAGTAGTCCTCTGGAGCCACGAACTGCTGCTTGTTGCTAAGAAACAGGCCCTCTAAATTCAATTTACAAAAAAAAAAGATAGAGTGAGCCAGAGAGAGCGAACGAGGGGGGATGCTGGAACATCTGGTTATCTTCCCTGACTGTCTCCGGTGACCGTGAAAATGAGATAAGGGCGGTCCAAGATGGATGTGCTGGCGTCAGATCCATTCCTGTCCTTCCTCTGGGCAACTATTTCAGATCTGCAGTGGGCATGATGGGCGCAGAGGAGGAAGCATCTTCTTTTGAGAAAACTAGTGGATGAAAACACTCCTGTCCCTGATGTCTGGAAGAAAGGACTCAGACCCAAAACAGTGAGCTCAGGCCCTTTTATTTGACACGCCTGCTACTCCCACTGTTGAGACAAGCCACCTCGCGTATTTGTCTAATATTCTCTAGCTTATTTGAGATTTTCACGGTGCATTAACTCTTTGGGAGTTGATATTATTTTCTACGGTTCATAGATAAGGGGAGTGAGGAGTCGGTTAAGGTTGCAGGGTATTTACCATCTGTAAAGAAGCAAGTCCTAACCCTGTGCTGCCGATAGAGGGCGCTGCCACTCACTTTCCATCGTACTTCTGTCAGCCAGTTGAGTTAAGACACTGATCCTCCACAAAATGGATCCAGTCAAGTTTGGGAAATGCTGTATTAATGATAAATAATTTTCCTTGTACCGCAGACTGAATGAACGCCCCCCCCCCCAAAAAAAAAAACCCATATATTGTGGGGAGCCGCCCTCACATTCGCCATCACAAGATAGCGCTGATGTCCTGTGCTCTAACAAACAAACAAGGCAGCTGCGCATGTGCTGGGTAGAT
>NC_034597.1:16104966-16110966 GCF_900095145.1 Mus pahari | reverse complement strand
CCCTCACATTCGCCATCACAAGATAGCGCTGATGTCCTGTGCTCTAACAAACAAACAAGGCAGCTGCGCATGTGCTGGGTAGATCTCCATTCCCTTGTGCCCTGCCTTTCCCGTGGCGTCATCTGGGGTAACAGCAGGCCGCCAACCAGAGGGTTACACGTCCTAGGCGGCGATCTTGCTCTATTTTATGGCAAAGCCTTGATCCCAATGCAATAGCATTTGGAGGTGAGGCCTATGAGAAATGACTGGGTCATGAATGTGGAGCCCTTTCTGTGGGATTAGCATCCTGTTAAGGAGAAATGGAGACGTCATTGCTTCCATTCTCTCTATTCTCGTCCTGTGAGGTCATAGCCAGCAGCTGGCCATCTGCAAACCAAGAAGAAGAACCTTGCCAGGACCAACCCAACAGGCTGGCATCCTGAGCTCAGCCTTCCGACCTCTGGGAGTTATGCACTATGAAGGGCTGAGCCTATTTCTCAGGCTTAAGAAATAGGCAACAATGGGCCAAGCTAACCAAGTCCTCCCCTACAAGATCTGTCAAAGCCTTCAACTTTGCTTCCATTGCAGGGATCCTCCAGAGCAGAGATCGTGATCTCTCTGAAACAATCTGATGCAAGGGTTGGTGGAACCAAAGGATGGTCCCCCAGGAGAGCACTAGGAGATGACAGAGAAAGACAGGGCAGGGAGCGCTATTGTCTCAGCAGGCACCTGGAGCTTAATCCCCCACTTCTGGGACTGGTGATACTGGGATGTATCCCACAGATGACATCCACGGATGTATCCTAACCTCAGAGAAAGAGACCTGTGTTGTGTAGACACCACACCCGCAGGTACTCTGTCAGGACTACTGCTCGTGTGGTGTGCATTTGGAGTGGGTCCTGGCGTAACTAATCTACAGTTGCCCATGAGCTAACTATTTCAGTCGGGCCCGAAAGACCATGAATGGCTCTGACAGCAACTTCTGTGTGGAAACAGAGCTTCAGTTTCCAAGGCTTTGCAGGACTCAAGCTTCACTGAAGTATCCGTGGAACATTGGGGTGAGAGGATCCTTAGAAGCTGGAAAATTCTAGAAGTCTAAAACCAGGACTTGTAATGACCAAAGGGTGGCTTTGCTTAGCACCTCCCAATGCTGGCTAGATGAGTCCTTTCGGCTCATCTCAAGAACCCTCTTTCCCACTCCTATAACCCCATCTCTGGGACCGGTCTGACCTCACACACAGACAGGAAATTCCTGCCTAAGCAGGTCTATGGTCTTCTTCCCAGCTTGGCATCTTCTGTAGAGCCCTGATCTTAGCTGAGAAGAGGAAAACACCCCACCCCCACGATGCTTCCTCTACCCATCCCTCTCCTTCTAGTGCCCATTGAGACCCTCAGCTCTCCTCCTGAAACTCAATCCTAATTCCAGAGAACAGAGTGGGCAAGACGAATGCCAGGGGTCAAATTGCACCTCTACTACCCACTGCCTGTGTAGGCCTGAGCAAGCTATCTGACCTCTCTGAGCCTCAGATTTCTATAAAGTTATGGTGAGTCTTCCTTGCAGAACTATTATTAGAATGTGTTCATTATTATTAGAATGTGTTCATTATTATTAGAATGTGTTCATTATTATTAGAATGTGTTCATTATTATTAGAATGTGATACTCAGCGCCTGGGGACCAGAAGTTCTCTGTAATACCTCCATCAATGTTAACGACATGATAGGAGCCAATGTTTACTGAGCCCTCACTGCCACATGCCAGGCACTGTACTAAATATTTATATGCATTAACTCAACAAATCCCCAGATATCCACCAATTACCAAACTACCTAGGTGGTTATCTTCATTTTTAAGGTGTACAAAGGAAATTCAGAGCAAGGCACATTCACAGTCACCACAGCTTAAGCATCTCCTTTCCAGCCTGAGGAAAGGCTGCCTGATTACACCTCAGGCCAGGAGATGCAGGACTTAGTGCTACCCCCAAGGCCTTCCATTGCCAGTCATTTTCCTTTCTACATTGCAGAATCAAATTCCTTTTAGTTCCCAAGAAAAATAATTTTTCTATTCTAGAAGTGAAAATTCCTTCTACCTTGCTATTGAAGTCCAACCCTCCCCATTAGGCCCCTTCTTCTGGAAATCTGCAACCCTGCCTATATCCAACTTCAAAGAAACCCCTCCTTCCTCTATTGCTGGTACTCTCAAGTGACACAGGAAGCTTGCTGACCTCTGGGTACCTTCCTGGAGACTGCTTCTTACATTTGATTTTAGGAGAAGATATCACTGCTCTGTGAAGGCAGAACATTTCTTCAGACCCCAGACCACAATGCCTGGGCCAGGCTGTGTTCCTCATAGATGCTCAATAAAGAGTGGAGCCTCCTAATGTTGAAGGGGAATTGTGAGATCCCCAGCTTCCTTCCCAGCTCCTTCTCTGCACTTCACAAAGACGAAACAGGGGCAAGATGCAAAGGGGGGGCTGCTGTTAAAATCACCCCAACATTAAGAAAGGAACCAGACTCAAGTCCATGAGTCCTAGCTCTCAGGAGAGTGCTCTAACATTGAGGCCCTAGAGGACTGCCTCCAATGTGATGTATGATGCTATATTAAGGCTTAGTAATTCTACCAAGGGATTCCCATACTATTGGCAACCCACTTCAGGGCGGAGGTTGCTCTCTGCCACCACACCACCACTATCACCATCACCCAACCATGCTGCCTCCTCTTCTTCCCCTGGGACTAGCCAACCTAGTGACTCTAGGCTTCCATCCTGCCTCTGAGACTCTAGTTCTATTCTGTGCTCCCAAAGGAGAGGCCACGATGGCTGGAGCATCTCAATCTAGAGGCCCCTCCACCTGGGCTTTCAGGCCTGGACAGGTAAGTGAGTGCTTGGACACATCTGGCCTTTCATTCTCCACAGAAGAGTATGATACTCCCAAGTCTAGGCCTTAAGTAAGGAGCTGCAACTGAGTGTGTCAGGCTGCCAGAGGCTCACTCCTCAGCTCAGTGTGATAACGCTGAGAAGTGGCTGTGTGAGGGTGAAATAGGCCAATAGATCATTTTTAGGATCCTCTCAAACTCAACCTGTACACATCTAATAACTCACAAGTGATCCTTCTCCCAAGAAAGGAGGAAGGAAAGGAGGGAAGGTATGGGAAAAGGAAGGAAGGAAGGAAGGAAGGAAGGAAGGAAGGAAGGAAGGAAGGAAGGAAGGAAGGAGTGAGAAGGCTGGCTACTGCATGAGACTTTGGTCTGCCTAATTTTTAGGCTTCATTCTCCCAGGCCTCACCACCTTTAGAGTAGTAAACCAATCATGTTGCTTTATCATGGCAAGAGAAAATTAAGACTCTATCCAACTGAACACCCTCTTTAAAAATCAGATCAGAGATACCTACGACCACTTAGGAAATTTTGAAAATTATTTTTCACTTTTGCTTTTGACATAAGAAAGGTGGTGGCAGGTGTGGAAGGGGTTGTCAGTCATAGAGTATTTGCTGCCATTCAGGAATCCCTAGATTTCCTCTCCTGACCTGGACCTCCTTATTGAGCACAGCCTGGTCTATCAGAGCCTTCCCTCTGTCTAGTCCTGCACTGTCAAACCCATCCTCCACTTCCCACATATCAGAGTCCTGATTTTCTGTGGTATGGCAATGTACCCAGCCTGAGGAAATGGGTTGTAATGACATCAATTAATCAGGACAATCTTAACCCTCATAGTGCCTGCTTCCCTTGCAGCTAAAGGAGGTCCTCGGATGAGGATCTACCCAAAAAGATCCAAGCAAAAGTCTCTTGAAAATAATTCTGACCACTTAATTGACTCTACAAATACCAGAAACCGATGAAATTAGCACATTTTTAAAATTATTTTATTTATTTATTATATGTAAGTACACTGTAACTGTCTTCAGACACTCCAGAAGAGGGAGTCAGATCTTGTTACGGATGGTTGTGAGCCACCATGTGGTTGCTGGGATTTGAACTCTGCACCTTTGGAAGAGCAGTCAGGTGCTCTTACCCCCTGAGCCATCTCACCAGTCCCAAATTAGCATATTCTTTCTCTTCTTCTTGTATGGGATTTGGAACGGATATCAGGAGCCCCAGAAGCCACTGAATGACAGTGATGGAAAGGCAGGAAGAACCTCAGAGATGACAACTTTCAAAGTGTGCAGGAACCGGACTTTCTACCTACAACTACTCTCTCACACACTTGGGGTTTGGGAAGGGGGGAAGGGTTTGGATGTGATTGTACATGTGGGTGTAGATGTGTGTGTGTGTGTGTGTGTGTGTGTGTGTGTGTACATGTGAAGTACACCAAGTCAGTGGTGGGTGCTGTTCCTCAGAAACTTCCTACTCTGAGTATATGTGATATATGCATGTGTACATGCTCACATGTGGAAGCTAGAGGTCCATATCAGATGTTTTCTTCAATCCTTACTTTTTTAAGGTGATGACTCTTGCTGAACCTGGAACCCATTGATTTGGCTAGGCTGGCCATACTCCAGAAATTCCCCTGTCTCCAATTCCCCAATAAAGGGATTTAGGCATGCACTATCCTGCCCAGTTTTTCACAGTCTTGGGGGTCGAATGCAAGTCCTCATGTTTATACAACAAGCACTTTGCCAATTGAGCCATCTTTCTCACCAAGTCCACATTGGTTTTTGGTTGGTTGGTTGGTTGGTTGGTTTTTGTTTGTTTGTTTGTTTTTGAGACAGGACTTTTCACCGGCTTTCTAAGTTCAGCTAGGTTGACTGGCTAGTGTACAGTGTGGACCTGCCTGTCTTTACCCTCCCCCCCAATTATGATTAAAATCATATGCCACCACTTCTGGCTTTTATTAAAATGTGGGTTCTAGGGATAAAACTGAGGTCTTCATGCTTCCATAGCAAATACTTGAACTACTGAGTCATTTCCCAGATCCATCCTCAAACATATTATTACATGAGAAAATGTAAGCCAGCAGCAGTCAACACATCCACCCCTATCTCATACATCCAAATAGTGACCAAATTCTCTAGACTCCTCCTGCTAGCAAAGCTCCCTTTTAGCACTGCTCATCACAGTCTTCCTTGTAGGCACTAATGGAGTCTTTCCAAAGCTGTTTCATAAGAGGACAGTCCAAAATGTTGGTGGCTTCTGAGCTTTACCATAAAGGACGAATAGTTCTCTGGTAGGAAGGTCGTCTCTCCCTTCAGGCTCATCTGCTGTTTCCACTAGAAAAGAAATGGATTCTACCAGAACAGTGTTGTAAAGAGAAAAGGAGAGCTAAAGACTTCCATCTCAGTATCTTTTATTTGCTGGTGGGTTTGGGCTCTGCTCTTTGTACATGCAGAGTCTACACCCAGTGGACAGGTCATTGTCACCCAATCCATACAGGCACACACAAACCACAAATGCTCACCCAGTGAAGACAATAACAATACAAGTAGATTGGTTTGTTTTCAAGCTGCGACTCACATCTGTGAAAGGGAGCAAACAGAACGCCTCCCACATGTCAGGACCAACGTCCCATGCAAGAATGGGTGCACAATCTCCACCCATCTCCTCAGAGCTCAAGGAGACAAAGTTGGCATTCCAGGCAAAAATCACATGGGGCTCTTGTAGCCAGAGCCCATCAGAGGATCGTGCAGAGAGAATGGAGGGGATGTTTAAGCAAACCAGGAGAGAAAAAATGTTGGCATGAAGAAATGCAAGGTACAGGACAGGCTTTCTGCACATAGTGACAGGCTTTTCTGCACATCCTGAGTGACATCTGACTTTCTCTCTGCTGTATCTGCTGCTACAATAGTTTGTCAAGATATTGCATTAATATTGATTAACATTGATATGTATTAATATAATATACAAGTAGTAAGGAAATAGTTCCTGGCCAGGTGTGGAAGCAAATGCCTTCAATCCCAGAATCTGGAGTCAGAGGCAGGTAGATCTCTGTAAACTTAAGACTAGCCTACATAGTGAGTCCAGTACAGCCATTGCTATGCAGAGAGAGAGAGAGAGAGAGAGAGAGAGAGAGAGAGAGAGAGAGAGAGA
>NC_034597.1:16086379-16104789 GCF_900095145.1 Mus pahari | reverse complement strand
AGGGAGGGAGGGAGGGAGGGAGGGAGGGAAAAAGAAAGGAAGAAAGGAAAAAAGGAAGGAAGAAGGAAAGAAGAAGGGAGGAGAGAAGTAAGGAAGGAGGGAAAGAAAAGAAAATGCATATTTTCTAGGTTTGGGGGATTAGGTTTTATTTGGCATATGTATGTATATGTTGTATACATGTATGTGAACATGCATGGGTGGATATGTGTCCATATGTGCATGCGCAAGACCAGAGGACAGATGCTAAATGTTCTGTACTCTACCATTCTCTGCCATAGTCTCTTGAGACAGGGTTTCTCACTGAGCCTAGAGCTCACCAGCTTTTTTAGTTAGGCTGTCTGGGCAGTGAACTCCAGGATTCCTCCTGCTTCCATGCCCCTCAGCACCAGAAATATAGGTATGCATGGCCACGCCCGGCTTTTATGAGGGTGCATGGATCAAAACTGAAGTCCTCATACCTGTGCAGCTAGTATCTTACCCACTGAGCCATCGTTTCTGCCCCAGTGTTTCTGAGCTTTAAACAAAGACACATATTATTGGCACCTGGAGCTGTGACAGAAAGGTGACAGAATAGACGATAAATCCCGTGGCTTGGGCCCTGGGATGAGGGAGTTGGACCTTATTCAACATGAAGCCATCAAGGATCTCCAGGGTCTGGGAGCAGGCACAGGATGCAGATGCCAGAGTCAGGGAGTTGGCTGTTTCTGTGAGCAGCTAGCGGTGACTGTGCTTCCTTTCCCAGGTAATTCCAGCTGTGCTTGCAAGCAGGCATCAGTAGGGTCTCCTACCCCTCAGCCTCTCACACCCAATAGGCCCTCTCACAGTTCCCTGCTAGCAGGGATGCTGCTTAAGGGTTATTCAGGTGCGAACAAAGCATCAGGCTTTCTCCAGCAGGACGCAGTGCTGGTAGGAGTGGGCCACTCACAGCTCAGTCTGATGCCTGCCCGCTGTGTACCTGAGCAAGCCTGCCCCACCATGGTGTTCAGTGATCACCCAGAATGGATCTAGCTTAGCGTGGGAAGCACAGTTTAGATGCTTCCGTTTGCTAGAAGGAACAGATCCACCTCTGTCCACCCTGGGGCTTGCTGACAATCCAGAAGCCCAGCCTCCCCAGCTATGGTGGTGCCGTTAGAACTACTCGATCAATACATATTTCCTGAATAATAAGGATTTTTGTCTCCCTTGCAGGAAATTGCACTCTTCTCGCTTCAAAATAGCTGGAACTTGAGAGCCATATTGTCTAACAAGCTGATGGAAATCCAAAGGGAAATGAGTCTTGAGATATGCAAAATACATGACATCTTCCCACGAAGAAACAAAATAAAACAAGAAGCCACCGCAGCCCACATGAGCTTCACAGGCCTGCTCTCCAGAGCACAGAAGCCTCCTCGCCCTTGGCAGCCAGGCCAGGAACACCCCCCTATCCTCACCATCTGGCATTTTTGTCTGCAAAGCACAGGCTTGCTATCCTGGGCTGCCTGCCACCCTGACGACAGAGCCGTGACAACAGAGCCCAGGCACAGGAGACAGCAGCACTCTGCACCCCACTGCTGCAGTCCCAGACACACACATGCACACACATGAGCACACACAGGTGCACATAGACACATGCACAAGACGGAACGAAACTTTAGAGCCCCCACCTACTCTCTGGCCTTGCCAAAGTGGGTGCAGGCCAGGCCTGCCCGGCGTCTCAGCTCTCCTAACACCATCACCATCTTTTCCACACACCAGCCAAGGAGGGCAGATGTCAGGGGGAAGCGAGGGAGGGAGGAAACAGCTTAGGGCTGCCAGCAGGACTGGAGGGAGGAAGCGGAGCCCTAGAGAGTGCATCAGGCAGGTGGCAGAGGGGGACTCATTTGCTGGGCCATCTGTTGGGAGCAAAGAGAAGACCCCTAACTCCACAGCCCAGGCCCTCCCCTGCACAGACACTCTCACACACACACACACATGCAGCACCAAACACAGATGCTGACGCCAACATAAGGACCTAGGAATATGGCCGAACACATACACAAGTATCCACACATAAATATCCACACCTGTATATACCAGTACATATACATACACACCCATGCAGATACTGCCATCAACATGTAAAACCACATATGCACACACATGCACTCACACATATTCGTGACCATAATACCAGGTGAACATACACACACATATGCCCATAACTACACCAATGAAGTCATCTATACTCATGTATACATGTAATGCTAGACACATGCACACACATACACACCTTCTCACATGTATGCATATCCATTCATACATCATATAAGTGCCTATACAGGAATACTGAAATCCCCAGTCACATATGCTAATACCTAGCTGCCCACTGATACCAATGGGCCTGGTTCCATCTCTTCTCCTATGCTGCTGAGATCCACAGTACTTTAGGTATAGCGGTACACTGACTGCATATAACCTACGTTGCTCCATATCCTCCTGGAGACTCCACATCACTTCTGGGCGACTGATACCTCATACAATGCAGCAGTGTGTGAACAATGATCATGCTGCATCATATAAGGGATCATGACACAAAGGGAAGTGGGCGTGTGGTGGGTACGGGTGCAATTTTATTTCAACTCTATTCATTCCAAGGACGATTCTACCCATGCATGCAGAACTCACAGACCTGGAAGAATGACTATTGTCTCATTCGTGTCCTAACCAACCCACACAAGCTCATGTCTCCCTTGCCTAGTCTCTGTCACCCCCATACTTTGCTGCCTGTCCCACAGATGTCTCTGGCCCAGATGTTCCCAGTCTGTGACCACACCCTGGAATCTCTCTGGTACCAAGAGGGCACATTGGAATCTCATTCAGAAGGGGGAATAAAATAGTCATAGGCAGCAGATAGAGGGAGGGGACTGGGTGGGAGATGGGATAGGGAAGGGAACATAGCAGGGATTAGAAGATCAGGGATTAGGAGAGAAGGCCAGGAGAATGAATGGAAGACATCAGCTGGCAGAGAGGACATCTCTAGGATGTTCCAGAGACCTAGGTTGGGGGAGGCTCCCGGAAGTCTATGAGAATGACTCTAGCTGAGACTCCTAGCAGTGGGAGACATGAAGCCAGAAGAGGCCACCTCCTATATAGCCAGGCAGGCAGGACTCCCAGAGGAGCGAGAACACCAACCCACCCACAAAACCTTTAATCCAAAAACATGTCCCACCTACAAGAAGTGCAGGGACAAAGATGGGACAGAGACTGGTGGAATAACTAACCAATGACTGCCCCAACTTGAGACCCATCCCATGGGCAAGCACCAATCCCTGACACTGCTAGACAGGAGCCTAGCTACCATAACTGTCCTCTGAGAGGCTCCACCCAGCAGCCAATGGAAACAGATGCAGAAACTCACAGCCAGACATTGGATGGAGCTCTGGGAGTCTTGTAGAAGAACTGGGGGAAGGACTGACAGATCTGAAGGGACTAGAAACTCCACAGGAAGACTAACAGAGTCATCTCGCTTGAACCCTTGGGGGTTCCCAGAGACTAAACCACCAACCAAAGAACATACATGGGCTGGGTCTAGGACCCCACCCCCCCAACATATATAACAGATGTGTAGCTTGGTCTTCATGTAGGTCCCCCAACAATTGGAGCAGAGGCTGTCCCTAAATATGTTGCTTGCCTATAGATCCTGTTTCCCCAACTGGGCCACTTTGTCAGGCCTCAGTGGGAGAGGATGTGCCTAGTCATGCAGTAACCTGATGTACCAGGGTTGAGTGATTCGATACCCAGGGCAGGCCTCCCCCTTCCCAGAGGAGAAGGGGAGGGGGAGATGGGGGAAGTGGCTTGTGAGGGCAGGGAGGCTGGGAGAGGGAATGTAAATGAGATGTAAAGTGAATAAATAAATTAATTAATAAAAGTATGAATTCTGAACAAAATTACTTAGTCCACCGGTCTGTTTGTTATACCAACTACATATAATCATTCTGAAGAAAAACTTGGATAAGTCTTTTAACACGCACAGCAACTGGCCCTTAGCAACAGAACATGTCACCCTCCCCTCTACCATTGACCTGCTACCACAGTACACCCCTAAAATGCACTTAGTCCAAGAGCTTCATAATGAAACCTCTGTGACTCAGACACGTGCTGAGGCACACACAGTCGATCGCTGTCTAGCCTCTATTCCCCCATACAGAGGCCTCACCATCCAAAGTCAGAGGACTTGGAGATAGCCTGCTGCCTATTTCTTAGTTTCTTCTGTTATGTGTATGTGTGTGTGTGTGTGTGTGTGTGTGTGCGCGCGCGCGTAAATAACAAAGACCCTCTATATGCCCCAAATTGCCCAGTCTAGAGGAGGCTTCCACCAGGACTGTCCATCATTTTAGCCCATCAGAGGTATCTAGTCCCCATTTTGGCAAAGAGGAAGCAGAAGCCAAGAAAGCTGAAGGCTTGCAGGAGGCCACGTAGTCAGCCTGCAGTGGCTGCCTCTGCCCCCACTTCCAATGCCTTTCCCATTATCAACATTATCAAGCTCTGAGTCATCTGCCTCTGTCCTCTGGGTCTCCTTCATTCCATACCATCCATGTGACTCCAGGCTGCCATTCTTGTCACAAGAAGAATGGTTGCCTGAGACAGAGAGTCAGGGAGATAGGAATTAATACCAGAGAAGTGACTGGTCACAGGCCTGCCTTAACAATGCTAAAAATAGGGGTTGGGGAAGACAGCATGTGCAGCATGCAGTGTGACTGAACTGCTCAAAGCGGACCTGGGATAAAGGCAGAGGGGAAGCAGATTAGCCTTTCCAGTTAGCTGCTTAGCATGAGACACTGCCAGGCTCTCCAGTAGGTAATGATGGTGAAGATCACGGCCTGGGCAGCTGGGAGCACGTTGAATGTTAGTGTTACTCCCACACAGCACTGCCACTGTGATCTTAGTTCTTCACCCTCTCTGACCTAAGCCAGGGAGAGTATAGTATAGGAAGAATATAGGTCTATTGACACAGACATTCTGATACACATACTTTCAGTGTGATCACCTAGAACTTGGCAAGTGCTAAGATGTCTCTTAGTGAAGCTTGCCTGTCTTAATCTTGTCAACAGCCGTCCATATTCCAGATGAATGTTCCAGATTATTGCAAAATTCAATTTGGAATGAACAGAGATGGGAGTCACTGGCTAGGTTCTATTGTTGTTCCCAGAAGGTGGGACTCAATGTCCACCATTATGGGATGTTTCTATATCCCATGAAGGAGGTGGCCTCTCCTCCAAGGAGCTCAGATTCTCTTAGAGAAGAAAGTCTTGAAGTAAATACCATGTAAGTAAGAGGAAAACACTAACCAAAGCCCTTTAGCAAATGAGGAGCCTGAGAGTCAGAGGAGCAAAAGGACTTCGGAAAAAAAAAAAAAAAAAAAAAAACAGTTAGACAGGGCTAGAAAGGGCTCTGTGTGCGCAGCAGCAGCATGTCCTTCCCTAGACATTAGGAGCAAATTCGGAGGGGTGTCCTCCCGGTGCTGTCTGAGTCTTCCAAACCAATTCAGATGGTGAAAATAAAAAGACCCCAAGAGTGAAGAAAAAAGACAAAAATAGGACATTTTAACTGTAAACACAGCAGAAACACACAAAAATGCCCAGAACCATTCCTTGCAATAGATAAGCACTCTATTTTTGTTTGCATCAGACTTGTAAGACCCGAGTCAATGGGAGATGTAACATGTTGCTAGAGTGGAGTAGTGACTAATGGAGAAAAATGATGAATTTTCTGACTCAGCCTATGAGTGTTTTATAAATTGTAAAGGACATCCTTTTCTTTGGAAAGAATGATTCTAAGTTTCATTTGGATAAAGTTAAGCAAGAGGACATGGAACAGAAGAGAAGGAAGCAGGATGGCTTTGCACACCTCCTAGCCATCTACAAAATCAAACCAGTAGTGTCAGACAAGAACAGACAGGTCAACAAAGCAGAGAATGTAACAGTAACAGACTCAGGTGCACGGAGAACTCAGGATCAAGTGCAGACTGGTCAGCAGGATGGATGATTCAGTAAACAGAGCTGGGAAACCAGGCGCTTGGGGAGAACCCATCAGAGATTCACCTTATAGCACTGTAGCAAAAGTCTAGGAAGATGTAACGTTATACTCATCTCTGTTTTTTCTAAACACAAGGTGGAGGAAGACACAATAGAAAAATAAGCCCAAACTATGCACCAATTTGAAACTTGTAAAAACCAAAACCCATGTCCAAACAATGGTTGAAGTTGTGTGTGTGTGTGTGTGTGTGTGTGTGTGTGTGAGAGAGAGAGAGAGAGAGAGAGAGAGAGAGAGAGAGAGAGAGAGAGAGAGAGANGAGAGAGAGAGAGAGAGAGAGAGAGAGAGAGAGAGAGAGAGAGAGAGAGAGAGACCCACCACAGGCTAAGAGGTCATATTCTAGTTTCTCTGTTTCTGTATGCTTAAAAATGCCCATAATGAAAACATCTGAGTGTCATAGTTAGAGTTGCTTTTGCTATGATGAAACACCATGACCAAGTTGGGGAGGAAAGTCTATTTGGCTTACACTTCCACATCACTGTTCATCAGTGGACAAGTCAGGACAGGAAGTCAAACAGCAGGAGCCTGGAGGCAGGAGCTGACACAGAGTCCACGGAGGGGTGCTGCTTACTGGCTTCTCCTAATGGATTATACAGCCTGCTTTCCTATAGAACCCAGGGCCACTAGTCCAGTAATCGCACTACCCACAATGGGCTGGGCCCTCCCCTATCAATCACTAATTAAGCCAATGCCCTACAGGCCTGCCTACAGCCCCTTCTTATGAAGGCATTTTCTTAGTTGAGGGTCCCTCCTCTCAGATCACTTGAGCTTGTGCCGAGTCAACATAAAACCGTCCACACAATTGACACACACGCAGAGAAATTGAGGCTTGGCACCATGAAGAGAGCCCATGAGAAGCTACTGGTGAAAAGTCCAGTTGCAGTAGAAGAGCCTAGCGTTCTGGAGATGCCAGTACCATGGAATAACCACCCACAATGGCAGTAACTGTGTAGTGAAGCCAGCGGGTGCCTAGAAGGCAAGCTGTGTGTGTCGACACACACACATATCACTGTTAGGTTACTGCTTTTCCTTTCTCATTCATCTCCAAGATCTCACATTTAAAAAATAATAATAATAACTTTTAAAAATCCCAGTCTTTACAAATTCAAACACATTAACAGTTCAGGCTCTTTAATCTTTTTTAAAATCTAAAGTCTTTTTCATTCAAAGTCTCTCAACTGTGGGGTCCTGTAAAATCAAAAATGAACTAAATACTTTCTTACTTCAAGAGGGAAGAATCAAGACACAGTCAAAAAACAAACAAACAAACAAAAAACCCATAAAACCACCATCAACAACAACAACAAAAACCAGACCTCAAAAGTACTCACCAGCCAATCTCTGGGATTCACTGAAGCTCTTCTGGGCTCTTCCAAGGGGCTTGGGCCACTTCTCTGGCTCTGCCCTTGGCAACACACACAGCTTGTCTTCTAGGCACCCGCTGGCTTCACTACACAGTTACTGCCATTGTGGTGGTTACTCCATGGTACTGGCATCTCCAGAACGCTAGGCTCTTCTACTGCAACTGGACTGCACTTTCACTAGTAGCTTCTCATGGGCTCTCTTCACGGTGCCAAGCCTCAATTTCTCTGCGTGACCCACATCCGATCCTGGGCCTCCAACTGCCACCGAGGCTGAACTGTCACCAAGCACCTCACAGTGCCAAACCTCAGCTGCTTTTCTTTCTTTCTTTTTTTCTTTTTATGACTAAATCAGCTTTATCGCAGAGATATTGGAAAGATTCAACATATATAATTAAAAGAATGCAATAAATCATATAAATGGACTTAAAGAATTGCATGATCATCTTAATAAATTCAGAAAAGGCTTTTAACAAAATCCAGTATGTCTTCATGGTAAACGTGAGAACAGGACTGGGAGGTACATACTCAACCTGGTAAGGCTTTATAAGACAGACATATCACTAACATCGTCACAAAATGAAAAAAAAAAAATTAAGCAACACCACTAAATCAAGAATGCCCACTCTCCTCACTCATTTTTAATATGAGTATCAAACTCCTAGTAGAGCAACAAGCCAAAAGAAGGGAATTAAAGGGATACAAATTTTTAAAAAGTTTAAATATCCTTATTTCTAGACGATACTCTATATGAAAACCCAAAATTTACACCAGAAACTATCTATAATACATTTAGTTAAAGTAGCAGGATACAAACTCAAGTCACAAAATTCAGTAAATTTTTCATATACCAATAATCATCTCCCCAGGAAAGAGATGTTGGACACACTCCCATTCCTAATAGCCTCAACAACAACCACAACCACAACCACAACCAATCACAACCACAACAGCAGCAACAAAGCATCGAGGAATAATCCTAACCCATGAGGTAATAGATCTTTTTTTTTTTTTTCCTCATTTGCTTTAGATGGTCCCATTACACCTTTCAAAACCAGTACCATCAGGGTGAATCTTAGACTCCCGAGGTCAGCTGCCAGCTCAAGGTACAATCTTGGCCACCTCTAGAATACAGTTCCTGTGTGCTGACTCTCGGGAAACACTTCCCAAAAGATTTCACCTCAGTGATGCGGGTCTCTTCTTCACCATCACTCATTTCTCAACTCCAGCTGACCAGCAATGAGTCTTGTCAATCACAGCTGACTCTTTAGCCCCAGCTGACCAGAACCACAGAATATTCGTTCAAGATAGCAAATGGCCCTGGTAGAGTCTTTCAACTTCCTTCTAAAAATTCACATGCCAAGCCTCCACCTTCTGCACTGCCCTCAACATTTCTTGCCTTCCAAACACCCCAAAAACAGTTCACCACGCCTTGAACACTTAATGGCTTTTCTTGCAGCAGAAAGTTCCAACGTCCTTCCACAACCCCCACCTTATGCTCAGGTCTGTCGCAGCAATACCCCACAATCCTGGTACCAGTTCTGTTGCTGCACTGAAACACCATGACCAAAAAGCAAGTTGAGGAGGAAAAGGTTTATTTCACTCACAGTTCTATAGTCCTTATCCATGTTCATTATCAAAAGCCATGAGGGCAGGAACTCAACGTGCACGGGAACCTGGCAGCAGGTGCTGAGGCAGAGGCCATGAAGGGGTGCTGCTTTCTGGCTTGCTGCTAATGTCTTGTCCAGCCTGCTTTCTTATACAGTTCAGCCCAGGGTTGGTGCCACCCATAATGGACTAGGCCCTCCCCTATCATCATTAAGAAGGTCCCTTACAGGCCTGCCTACAACCTGGTCTTATGGAGGCATTTTTTTTTTAATTGAGGTTTTCTCCTCTCAGCTTGTGTCAAGGTGGTATTGTTTTACAACTCAGCATAAGCTAGATATGGTGGCACACATCTGTAATCCCAACACTTGGGAGGCAGGGACCTGAGAAAATTAGTGGGGGATAGGTGGGGAAATCAAATTTAAAATACAAAGAGCCAGAGGGAAAAATACATCCCCTGTCAACTTAGCCCATGAACCTTCATCTTCAAGACATGCAGAGCTCCTCTGAATGACCAGCACTCAGTAGAGCATCAGTAGGTAGGAAGGAAGCATCCTTTCCCTTCCTGGTAACTCAGGGCCCTTGCTTTCCATTCAAGGACCCACAGTTGTCTGGAAGCTAACCCTACCCCTCCTTCTCTTTGCTGGAGAATATATCATGTAGCCTGGCTTTGCCCACTCAGTGCATCCCATTCCCAATGCTGTAATTGGCTGAAGAAGAGGCATGTGTCCAAGCCAGAACCCATGATAAACATCAGGGCTTCTGGTAGGGAAGTCAGAGACACATAGACTCATCCTCTCCTGTGGGGCTTCTGCATAGCCACTGGAGAGCCCTGGTCAGAGGTAGGAAGGAAGTCCTGGGGATGCAACCAATAACACTGAGAGAGAGTTGGGATGTATCAGGGAGAAAGCAAGCTCCAGGACAGGACAAGCTCTGACTCCAATGCCACTCAGGGCAATGCCACTCAGGGCTGGACTCTGTTAACTGCATTGGACTAAGATGCTTACCTTTTCTCCTGTTGCTGTTTCTTGGGACCCAAAGCATCCACATGACACATTTTAGTACAGGTTTCTGCTGCTGTGATAAACATCACGGCCACAGCAATGTGAGGAGCAGAGAGTTTATTTCAGTTCCCAACTCTCAGGTCACACGTCATCGTTAAGGAAAGTCAGTGTAGGAACTAAAGCAGAGGCCATGGAAGAATGCTACTTACTGGCTTGCTCTCCATGGCTTACTCAGTTTGCTTTCTTATCCCATCTAGGACTAGTTGGCTAGGTATGGTACTACCCATAGGGGACTGGACCTCCCACATCATCCATCAAGTTATTATCTTACAGACTTACCTACAAGACCATCCCACAAAGACATTTTATGTTTATGTTTGTGTCAAGTTAAAAACAACAACAACAAAAAAAAAACAAAAAACAAAAAACAACCAACCAGCACACCAATAGAATCAAAGTAAGCCCAAATGGATAGGAGTTTCCATTCTACCAGCTCAGAAGTGGGCAAAGTGTGGCTTTTGCACATGCCCATAAGTGGGTAAGAAAAGATCAGGGGGCTGAGGTTGAGAAGTTCCCACCATGCCTTGTATTCTGCTCTCACTTCCTCCACACTCCTCACAGCCCTATCACCCCACATACACACTGACAAGGTGAGGAAATACGCTTAAATACCACTTGGACCCTTGAAATTGTCCCAACATGGTAGGCTTCCCTCAGGAGCAGGATGTGTTCTGCACAGGCAGATGTTCATACTTGGGCTAAGCACTCTTGGGTAACTTTGGAAGAGACCTAGCATCTATCACGTGAAACGTCTTTCTCCTGCCTTAGATTGGAACAGGTCAGGGAGTTTTCCAGCAAAACGGCATTCCAGTGGAAGAATAGCATGCATGGCAGGTGTCTTAGATTCTATTCTATTGCAGTGAAGACACACCATAACCAAGGCAATTCTTATAAAAGAAACCACTTAGTTGGGGGCTTGCTTATAGTTTCAGGTTAGTCCATGATCATCACACCAGGAATCAAAGAGGCATGGTGCTAGAATGGAAGCCGAGAGCTTTCCATCCTGATCTGAAGGCAACAAATTCAGGCATGGGGGAATGGGCCTGACATGGGTTTTTGAAACCTCAAGCCTCCGGTGGCACACATTCTCCATCGAGGCAATACCTTCTGATCCTCCCCAAATAGTTCCACTAACTGGGGACCAAGCACTCAAACCTATGTGCCTGTCCTCATCCGAATCATCACAGTGGGTAGGACAAGCAGGCCCACCTCACCAGCCATCAAGGTATCCCCTTCCATTGTGCTAGGCCAAAACGAGGCCTTCTCTGTCCCCACGGAGGGCTTCATGTCTCTATGACAGACAAGGCAATCAAAAACCCTGCAGTGGCCTCCTGTGAGGACCCATGACGTGCACTGTAGGTGAAATCTCAGCTCGTGACAGTGACATTGGCCCTTGGAAGACTCAGATTCTTCCCTGTCGTGGAGAGGCTTAGTGATCTGAGACAAGAGCCTGTTTCGAGGGGCTAGGATAGTCCACGTTCTACCTGTGACCCCCAAGTCCCTGAACTTTGTACCCCCCCCCAAAATCTGTCCAAAGTTGCTTCAAAGCATCCCACTTTCAAAGACAGCTCTGAGCCGGGCGTGGTGGCGCATGCCTTTAATCCCAGCACTNGGGAGGCAGAGGCAGGCNGATTTCTGAGTTCGAGGCCAGCCTGGTCTACAAAGTGAGTTCCAGGACAGCCAGGGCTATACAGCGAAACCCTGTCTCGAAAAACAAAAACAAAACAAAACAAAACAAAAAAAAAACAATAAAACAAAGACAGCTCTTCTTTATCATCACATTTGTCGGTTTCTAAATCAGTTCTTGAGACTGGAGGTAGGGTTCATAGGTAGAGACCTTGCCTAGAATATTCGGGGCCCTAAGTGCAATCCAAAACTCCAAAAAAGAAACAAACATACAACAGGAAACCTAAATTACTTCTTTGTTTCATGGTGGGTTTTTTTTTTCTTTTTGCAATTTTTTCTAGTTCTGTGTGGATAATATTTGATCACAGCAACATGAGAGTAAAATTTGCAGTTGCAGATTAAACTGTCTGATATTAAGATGGCCATCCTTCTACCTGATTGGGCCTCAGTGGGAGAGGATCTGCTTAGTCCTGATGGGACTGGATGTCCCAGGGCAGGGTAGTACCCAAGAGGGGCTTCCCCTTCTCCTTCAACCCTCTACCTCACTCAATGCCAGAATGTCACCAGCCATTTGTCTGCGCCTACCCTATCCTTCTGCATCACCTACACAAAGGCAATAAATTGTAAATTTTCTGTATATCATTCCCTTATGTTGTTATACAGTGTTTTAACATACAAATGAATAGCAAAATTGGAATCACTACATGCGAGTTTTTCCATAGACTTGCTTATATATCAGTCAATATTATTTCTAATATGTTTCAGACATGTATTTTGGAAGGCCAAGGCTGATTCACTTTTACTGTTCTTTGACAAATGTCATGAATGTGTATAATATATTTTGATCATTTTCTGTCCCCTGTGCCCTGTCTCACCCCCCCTCACTCCAGCTAAACTCTTTCTCCTCACTAAATCTTCCTCTTATCTACATGTTTATTGTGTCATTTTTGTCTGGGACCCCTGGGTTTAACTGGGGTTGCCTGCATGAGTATTCTTTCATTTTCAGTTGCTAAGAATTCTCTTTCCTAACTCATGTAATTCACTCATTGACAGGTATGTGAATGAGTGGTGGTGGGCTGGGTGGCATCCTGAGCATGTTGTAATCTCATCTGTACATTTCTCAGTGGTGCCCATACACCATACACCACATAAAGCAATGATATTTCTGGGTCTGTGGCTATTCAAATGCTTGATTCCTCAAGATAAAGCCTTTTGTGTCTCCATAGTCTCTCTTAAAATGTGTAACTACCTGTATATTACTTCCTATTTTCATGCCTCAAACATTAGCAACATAAATCATGACTCCCTGCCCGGGCTTGTGGTCCCACCGTGTGGCTTATATTGGTCATGTGACCACAGAGACAAGTAACAATATCTAAGCAGAAACCCCTTTAGGAGAAACCCCCAAGCTTTTCCTGTGTTCCTTTTCCCCTCTGCCATAAGATCAGCATGCCCTAAGCAGGAGTTATTTGACTGAGCTGAGTCCTAGGGAGCAGAGTCACAGCCAACAAAAATGACAGCAGGCATGAGCAAAGAATGAATCTGCAGAGCCGGGCGTGGTGGCGCACGTCTTTAATCCCAGCACTTGGGAGGCAGAGGCAGGCGGATTTCTGAGTTCCAGGACAGCCAGGGCTACACAGAGAAACCCTGTCTTGAAAAAAAAAAAAAAAAAAAAGAATGAATCTGCAGCAGTGGCAGCCAGTAAGGCTGGAAGATATTTGTAACTGAAACACAATAAAATAGCCATATCAAGACAGTTAACAGAGATTTATTGAGTATCTTCAACTTACCCGTCACCAAACTAGTTTTAAGAGTGGCCATGTTACACAGGGTTTATGGCTTTGAGGCACTAACACTCTGGCCAATCAGCAAGTCCCAAAGACCCTAGAGATTTTCTACTATAGGCCCCAGAGGCAAACTTGTTTCTTAGGACTTTGTCTGCCTGGAGTAAAGCAGTTGATAAAGAAACAAGGCATTTTATTGATTCTGTTAAATAAAAAGTCCAGAAATGAATCTTGAAGCAGGAGTTGGCCCAGGAGCTCCTCCTCCCCTTCTCTTGGTCTCGTTTTCCTCCCTGTTTATCTCCACTCTCGGACAGCACTGCTCCTACGGGACAAAGGGACCACCAAGCACTCCAAAGATCTGTAGCCTCTAAGTCCTATCAAAGTCTTGATTGAGCCTGACTCTCAGACTCATCCCGGGTCACAGGAATCCCTAAACAATCAGTGTGCGGAGAGATCGCATAAACTAGACGACCTGGTCCCTAGGTCATGCATCATGATGGAGTCATTCCATACAAACACAACAGGCTGAGCAGAGGGTACCCCCAGAACAGTCAGAACACTCTGCCCAGGAGGGGAAGCAGGTGCTGAGCAGACATGCCACAAACTGCATCAGCACCCTCAGGTCCCTAGCTGCTGAATCCCAGAGCTGGCTCTGCGAAGCCTCACACTCAGGGACCTCACATTGCTGGCTGACATCAGGCACAGAGAGAGTGTTTATACCAGGGAAATGGGCAAGCGCTTCAAACCAGGGCTGGAAGTGTTGCAGAGAACCAACTGGTACACGTTTACCAGGAGGACATGTGCAACTGGCTAAAGCTCCAGCATCCCCAGGTGTGACTCTGCCACTTAGACACGTCCCTGACCCCCAGCAAACTTCATCCTTTGCAACTGTAAAGTGGGAAATTTGGGTTCTTGCCTGCCAAAGTTGTATTCCGTCTCTGCCAGTTGGAGACTTTTCAGAGGTGTGTTTACGTATGTGTGTAGATATACATCCACGCATGCACATTTGACTCTAAATTTCTCTCTGCATCAGAAATCATAAGTACAGGCACCTGGTACAAATTCCAAAGTGATTCTGAAAGCTGTCCCTCCCCTCTCTCGGTCTATTAAATCATTTTCCCTCCAAAGGTACACATGCTGTGGCATAAGGAGCAAACTGTTGACAGATGGTGGAGAAACTTCACAGGCCCATAATTGAGACTTATTTTCATACATTCGTGCCAGTTTGAAATCTAATTGCCAATAAAACAATACTGTGATACTGCCACATCTAATACCTCCAACCACTCGCTGAAGTTACACTTGAATCCACTAGTAAGCCCTAATCTCCCAGAGAAAAATATTCCATGCTCTCTGTCGGAAAAGCAGTGCTATAAATCCACATACAGTGGTTCATTTTCAAATGAGAGCCTCCTTTCCTTGGTCCCCAAAGAGCTCTTACTCAGCTAATGTTAGTGCCTGCCTGAGAGCAGTACATGTTCTTTGTTTACTTGACAGAAGCACAGATGTGGCTGGGTGAGCCTGCGATGGGCTTTTTCGCAGAGAAAGGCAGAGGGTTTCTCTGGGCCAACTTACTGGCCTCGCAGCTCTGGCTGTATTTTGACACACTAGTGGGAAGCTGGCCAGACGGAGGGAGGAAGGATTTAGGAAGCCCACCTTTCTCTCCTTCCTCCTTTGTTTTCATTCTCTTGATGGAAAGGTTTGAGGACAGATCGATCCAGATCAATCCGAAGCTGTAAATAAAAAAGCAAGCTTTCTGTAGGATGAGGGAGCGCAGAGGCTGGGTTTGTCTGTGTGGATTGAAAAATGCCACCTGTTACCTCACACTGTAAGCCTGCTGAAAACTACTAATGACCATCCTTCTCCAAGCAGAGTCCTGCCCAAGTTACCAAGAGCATATAGAGGGTGGAACCCTGAGGTGCCGTCTCGTCAGTCACAGTGTATCCCTTGCCTGTATCATCTCTGGATACATCCTAGGCAGCAGCTTATTGTTTTGTTCCATTTTACAGATAATTAACTGAGGTAAATCTTAAACTAGGCTGATGACAGAAAGATTCTAAGAGGCAGAGGTGGTAGACATCTGCAGTGAAACAGTATTTAGCAGACATCACAGGGCCACTGGACACATGAGCTCATGCAGCTGTGACTGTATGTATATAGGTATGTATGTATGTACAAGACCTGCACAAGATCAAGTCAGGCTCATGAACATCCACCCTAGCTAAGAAGCTATTAACAATCAATGGCTGCTTTAGGAGAACCAGTTTTCTTCAGGGATATGTATGGTCCCCGAGAGGTTCTCCATGTTCCAGTAGATGGTTCCACACCGATGCTCAAACACACGGCACTAAGTGGACTCAGTGGGTTTAAAAGTATACCACATGAAGCTGGGGAGGAAAGTGGTGGAGGTTATAGGGGAGGATTTGAGAGGAGAGAATGAGGGGGTAGAGTTCAGCAAAACATACATGCATGTATGAAATCTTTAAACAATAAAATATTTTTCACTAAATACAACTGTCTTCATTTTTTCTTGCTTTTGTGATAAAATACTCTGACAAAACCAGTTTAAGGAAAAAAGGCTTTATTGTGGCTCACAGTTCAAGGGAACAGCCCACTATGTTGAGGACAGAAGTCAAGACAGCCAGAGCTTCAAGTCGATGCTAACATCACAGTCACAATCAGGAAGCAGAGAGCGACAAGCATGCTCTGCTCCACTTCCTTTCTCTACTTACACCGTGCAGGATCCCAGCCAGGGAACAGTGAAACTCACTGTGAACATGGAGCATGTCTTCTCATGGCAACCCTGACTGTCCCCACAGGCATGCCTAAAGACCCAACTCCCAGACAGTTGTAGCTTCTGTCAAGTTGAGAACACTAACTCAACGTATTTTTTTCACTAGGCTGAATTTCATCTGAACCATGAAAATTCAGTGTCTGAACTGAGACACGGGGAAGTATAAAGCATACAATGGTTTTCCAAACCTTAGAGGAATGGTCACAGGGGAGAGGCTAGGCAATGGACACCAAAATACACATACTTGAAAGGAATTAAGTCTAGTGTTCTACAACACAGTGGGGTGACTGAAGTTTATGGCCATTTGTTGAATAAAGAACTAGAAGAGAGAATTTCAAAGTTTTCCAGTTGAAAGAAATTGTGTTACATGATATAGTCTAATTACCCTGATTTAGTAATTATGCATTAGATATGTATCAAATTACACATATATCACATAAAATTATGTGATTATTATATGTTTTTTTAAAAGCGTGTATCGAAAGAAAATAATACCCTTCAATAATAATGTGTTTATATTGACTATGTATTGAAATCACAGTTTGGACATGTTGAATTTTCTAAAATATGCTGCTGGCCACTAGAAAGATGTAAATGATATGTGTATTGTGATGCTGTGATATGCTGAAGTATGTATTTGTTCTTTGTTCTTGTTTCCTAGCATAGAATCACTAAAATCTTTGGAATGTTTAAAGTCTTTGGGTCTTATTAGCCTACTCCCCAACCTTCATGTCTTAGGGTTCTCTTGCTGTGAAGACTCGCCATGCCTATGGCAACTTTTATAAAGGAAAACATTTGACTGGGGCTGGCTTATAGTTCAGAGTCTATTAGTGTCATGGTAGGAAGCACGGTGCTATGCAGGCAGACGTGGTGCTGGAGGAGGAACTGAGAGTTCTACATCTGCAGGCAGCAGGTCTTCCTGTGACGGAGAGCCACTGAGCCTGATCTGAAACTTCTGAGATCTCAAAGCCAAGCTCCACAGTGACACACTTCCTCCAACAAGGTCATACTTCCTAATAGTGCCACTCCCTATGCATCTATGGGGGGCATATTTATTCAAATCACCATACTCCACAACTCAAGATTAAGTGGGTCACCAATGGCCAGTGTTACAGTTGATCATGCCTATGTAATGAAGCCTCCATAAGAGCCCAACAGGACAGATCACAGGTGGCTTCTCAACAGGCTCCTAGGAGTTAGCAAATGCATAGAACCAATACACTTTCCCCCATACCTGGTCCTGTCCTTCTGCTCTAGTTGATTTTCTGTTACTCTACAAAATATCCGAGGTTGATCTCTTATAATAGATGGGGATTTATTTACCTCACAATGGCTAGACATCCTAATATTGCCTTCTAGGCCTGGCCCTGGCTCCCACAGCTGTATGATATCATGGCAGATAGCATCAGAGCAAGAGGTTGAACATGTGAGAGATGACATAATACGAGACAAGAAGTGTTCAAAGCAACCTCTTTCCTTCTTCTTGTAAAGTCTCTACAATGAGTCACGGGAACTCATCCCAGCTGTACTTAACCTGATTCCAGGCTTCTTTGTATTAGTAATCTCTAAAGTGAAAGAACAGATAGAATGCGTACATATCATAAACGAAAACCTTTTAGATGGTTAGGCAGTACAGCAATGGATGTCTGTACTCTAGAGGGGCTGAGATCCTAACAGCGGCTCTGTTCATGAAGCTGGTTACCTAAGAGTTCCAGGATAGCATTAAGGGCCAGGAAGAATCTTAGAAAATTGCTGGTCTTCAGTCTACATTGTGCTCCAAAGATGTTGGAGTTTAATGTCAGCAAAGAATGCCAGCAGCAGTAGCTACAGGCATGCTCAGCATGAATGGAAGGCAGACAAGCAAGCGTGAGTGAAAGGCAGGCTAGCAAGCGAGCACGTCTTTGGTGTCCACTTGGAATGCTGTACATCTGAGCCACTGCAGCTAGAAGGATATGACCATCCTAAAGGGGGTTCTTCCCTTTATAATCAAATCTTCTTGGAAACATTCTTTTAAAAAAACCTGCCAAGGTTCCTCAGAAAATTGGACATAGTACTACCGGAGGACCCAGCAATACCTCTTCTGGGCATATACCCAGAAGATCTTCCAACTGGTAATAAGGACACA
>NC_034597.1:16030279-16085534 GCF_900095145.1 Mus pahari | reverse complement strand
AAAAAAAAATTAAAAAAAAAACCTGCCAAGACAAGTATCTCTTAGTTGATTGCAGATCCAGATTAAACATCCCAACTTCTCAAAGGCTCATGTCTGAATACAGTCATGTTAAGTTTTTAGTTTCAACCTGAGTTCCAAAAGGCACATGCCATACTCAAACCATGGTGCCATCTCCTCATCAGGCCTTCTTCATTGTCTTTCTGTTATTTAATAATAAACTAGGGAATGTATGTAAGTGCTTCCCTGGTGTGTGGTTTGAATGAGGATGGCCCCTATAGGCTCATATGTTTACATACTTATTTCCCAGTTGGCAAAATTGTTTAGGAAGGATTAGGAGATGTGTCTTTGCTTGAGGAGGTGTGTCAACAAGGGTGAACTTTGAAGTTTCCAAAGCCTACACCATACCTTGTCTCTGTCTCTATGCTCTCTCTCTCTCTCTCTCTCTCTCTCTCTCTCTCTCTCTGTGTGTGTGTGTGTGTGTTTGTGTGTGTGTGTATCTGTTCCTCTCTGTCTTTCTGTATCTGTCTGTCTCTTTGTGTGTCTATGTGTCTGTGTCTCCCTCTCTATCTCTGTGTCTATCTTTGCATCTCTATCTCTCTGTCTGTGTGTGTGTGTGTCTCTGTGTGTGTGCGTGTGTCTCTCTGTCTGTCTCCCTTTCTCTTCTCCCCTTTCTCCCTCTGCCCCTCTGTCTCCTTTCCTCACTACTGCATGTGGATAAGGATGCAAGCTCTTAGCTGTGGCTCTAGCACCTGCCTGCTACTGTGCTTCCCCCTGTGATGGTCATAGACTGTAACCCTCTGGAACCATAAACCCCAATTCTTTCTTTAGTAAGTTTCCTCAGTCATGATGTTTGTCACTGCAATACCAAAGTAACTAAGATGCCTGGGCTCTGTGAACCATTCCAGCCAGTTGAACCTGAGGATGTGGGAACTCTGTTTCAAAGCTACTCAGCCAGACACCCAGGAAAAATAACCAAGGGCCTATGGCTGGTGTGGGAAGACAAGCAGTCTTGAGAACTGAAGTAGCCACCTGGGATAGCTGATGCTATTTTCAGACAGCTAGAATCATCTATTTCCATATTAGCTCTAATCAGATTGGAAGCCAGCCGGCTGGTGTTCCCTACAGAGTTTGTTGTTTGCTTCCTGGGACCACACACACTATCAGTGAGAATACAGAAGAATGGAGTTTGTGTGCCCTGTGTCTTCATGTGGATGGATAGACACAGCTTCGTTTATGTATCTCCCACACAGACATAACCTAGGTCATGCAATCTGCCTATCGTTTTAGTTTAGACTGAGTACCAATTTACCTGTGTCTGTACTGGTTAGTTTTGTGTCAACTTGACACAGCTGGAGTTTTTGGAGACTTTGAATTTTAAATTGGGGGAAATGCCTCCATGAGATCCAGCTGTGGGGCATTTTCTCAATTAGTGATCAAGGGGGGAGAGGCCCCTTGTGGGTAGGACCATCTTTGGGCTGGTAGTCTTGGTTCTATAAGAGAGCAAGCTGAGCAAGCCAGGGGAACCAAGTCAGTAAAGAACATCCCTCCATGGCTTCTACATCAGCTCCTGCTCCCTGACATGCTTGAGTTCCAGTACTGCATCCTTTGGTGATCAACAGCAATATGGAAATGTAAGCCGAATAGACCCTTTCCTCCCCAACTTGCTTCTTNGTCATGATGTTTGTGCAGGAATAGAAACCCTGACTAAGACAATGTCTAAATGGGCACAGCGTGAGGTCATTGGGCCTGTGTGAATCTGGAGGGTGACTCAATCCCAGAAATCCCTTGGTCTTTTTTGAAAGGCTTGGTGTCCATCCAGGTGTTCTCTAGTCTCTACAGGCATTATCTAGAGACTATATGAAGCACTGCCATGGTGACAATACAATATTCCCTTTCAGACTTGTTCAGTTCTTTTAGCCCATTCTCCTTCAGGTCAGGGTCATCTTGCATCTTGATCCTTTCACCCAACATAGCCCTCCCAACCTTACAGCTCCTTAACATTCAGTCGGCTTGCCTCCAAATCTTGAATGAAGATGACAATTAGATGGTCTACACCCAGAGCTTCTCTCTGGTGTCTGAATTCTGCATCCAGAGATGCAGCAGCCATATACCAACATCTCTGGGTCCTGTCAGTGTCTGCTCCCTAAATCCACTCCTATCTTTCACTCAAATCTGCTCATCCATACCTTGGCTGAAATCATTGCAAAGGAGCTTTCCAAAGGACACAACCATAGACACGTACAAGAACACTGCCCCTGGGAAGTGGATATCAGTGTTTTTATATCAGAGGACAACAAGCAAGCACTTGCATGCTAACTAAAATTTGAATTGGTTAAAACAGAGTCTATGGGGGCTGGTGAGATGGCTCAGCGGTTAAGAGCACTGACTGCTCTTCCAGAGGTCCTGAGTTCAAATCCCAGCAACCACATGGTGGCTCACAACCATCTGTAACGAAATCTGACGCCCTCTTCTGGTGTTTCTGAAGACAACTACAGTGTACTTACATATAATAAATAAATCTTAAAAAAAAAAAAAAAAAAAAACAGAGTCTATGCCCACCTACGAGAATGGCCTGCATCCATTCTTTAATGATGTTATAGAAAAGTACATAATGACTTGGAAAATTGCCCCTAATATATATTTAAGTGCTAAAGACATATTACAGAACGGCGTGTGAAGAATGATGCTATTTTTGGAGTATTTATGTATTTGGGGGAAAGACTGCAAAAAAAACCTCATTGAAATTATCAACATGGCTATGGTGTGTAAACACACACACCTTGCAGTGTATAGACATTTACTCTTTATTTTGTCTTCGTTGCTGTGGACTGAGTCCAAAGCCTTTACCTTGCTAAGCAAGCCCTCCACCACCGAGCCAAATCCTCAGCCTTGCCTTTCCCTCCAGCAGCCGCTCTGCTTCTTCTCCTCTCTTTTCAGCAAGCTCATGGGTGTACTCAACGAATGACAGCAATTATTAGGAGTCATGAAAATCATTAGACATGCATGACAATTATCTCCAGAGTCAGAAATGCATGGAACATTCTACCACCGTACAACCTATATTCTCTAGGAGACTGAGAGAAATGTGGGGTTGTCAGGAGCAGCTCAGCTCCCATATCCCCTGATTCTCAGAGAAAGCCTACAAAAGGAATGTGATGGAATGCCAGCGATCCACTCCCACAACACAGCTTCAAACAGCAGTCACCACACCCCTCACCAAACAATGAGCATAAAACCTAAGTGTGCTATGTGTGCACGGCACAGGACCAGCAGTGACTTTTTGTATTATCCAAGCACCTGTTACCTGACTTAATGGAAAGTACATGGACTCTGGGTCAGACAGATCTGCATTTGAACCCTGCCCAGATACTTAACTAGCTATGCAACCTTAGGCAAGTCATCCAGTTTCTCTGAATCTCCACCCCTCCATCATCAGTAAATATCAACAGAGACAGCTAATGCAGTGTTGGGAGGTTAGGTCCTTAGCACAGGTTCAAGATTATGTACTGATTAACAGTTACAGATCGAGAGGAACTGCAAAGGCAGAGGTAGCATTCTGTGAGGCTCTACCACCAAACAAAGGTCACTTTATGAGAAGTTTCCCTCCAGGTTACCAATACCCCGCCTCCTGCATCACTTGAAGTCTTGTCTCAGGCTCTATGGAAGAGCTGTGGCCTAGCAAACAATGGGTTTAATGGATTTATAAGGTTGTCATGGAAGGTGAGGGCTGTTGAGATTCTGGAACCCAGTTAGAGGGACTGTAGGGCTTGGATTCTAGGTGCTCTGCCTTGTGAGAACCTGGCTGGCTGCCCAAGAGCACAGATATTTCCGGGTCCAGATCACTTGACAAGGAAGAACACCAAGTGGAAGATTCCTCTGCCTGGGCGGCCTAATGGTGGCCTAATGATGTACTAGACACGGGCCAGCAGGGCAACTACTTTTACACCCTCAGGGAAATCTTTGCTGATGCCCCTGAGCCCATGTGGAGGACACCGTTTTTCTTTGGCAGAATCCATTCTGATTCTCAGCTGACAGACAGCCCTTCTAACTCTTTATCACCACATCCCAAGAATGGGGCTCCTTCCACTCCTGCCTACCTCTAAGGAGGCAAGGAGGTGTTAGCTTCAGCCAGCCCTGAAGAGGGGATGTTCACTGAGGGAAGGCAAGAACCCTCCTGGAGCTGGAATTATAAGGTGAGTCACTTGATGTGGGTACCAGGAACCTCATCCTAAGCCATCTCTCTGCCCCCCCCCCTTTTTTTGAGACAGGGTTTCTCTGTGTAGCCCTGGCTGGCATGGAACTCACTTTGTAGACCAGGCTGGCCTCGAACTCTGCCTCCCGAGTGCTAGGATTAAAAGTGCACGCCACCACGCCCGGCTTCTCTGACCCCTTATTTAGGCTGTAGTTGGTAAACTCAGAGCATTGGCAATACACTGAGAAAACCCGACCAGGTGATGCGTTTCTTGGGAATAACAGTGGACAGCCGGGAGTGACTTGTGCGCTCTGGAGGCTTTTCAGACCCCTGTGTTCATATCATTTGGCTTGTGACCCAAACCTCAGTTCATTGTGCTTTTTGGCCAGACCTTGTTTCTTAGCTTGAATTTCTTCTTTTGATTCCATTTCAGTGCCGTGTCTGTGCTGCACCGTGTGTTTGAGACATAACTCAAAAACTAGCCTTCACTTATCTTAGCTGCAAGGACATGCGAACTTGTTCTTAATCTGGTTCCACTGAGATAAAAACCTTCACAATAAAAAAGCACAATACCATTATCTTAAAGTTATACCTAAAAGTTTACAATAATTTCTTTATGTCATGAATGCTCCCCTAATATTGGTGCCAGCAGGTCCCAACTCCTGGATTCCTAGGAATAGAACTCTCCTGATCTCCTGCTATATCTCAGAGCATCTCATCCCATGAGCTATAACCCTTGTCTATACATTCAAATGACATACCCCCCCCCACCTAGTCTACCTTTACCCCCTAATCTTCTGAATCAGTACATTCTCTCAGGTGTAACATCTTCCTAAGTGACCAGCAACACTTCAGTGCAGGAGACATGCATCCTTGTTTATGCTCATGCAGGAGTGCCATGCCCTCTCCTGCTTGGTGGAGGAGCATCTGCACAGGAGCAATGTCTCCAGCTGCATGCTTCCTAACCCTGACACTGAGCACCAGATTTGCTCTCTGCCCATCCTCTCTATCCTGGTCACCGGACAGCACTCAGTATGCCAGTCACTTCAGTCACCTTCCTTGTCACCTCCCACATGTGCCCATGTTTATACAACCCTGCAATTACCTCAGTCCACTGCCCATCTCTTCTCAGTTCCCTCTCATAAACCATCCTTCCCGAGCTGCATCCTTGATATGACACTGTCATTTAACCATCTCATTGTCATCCTGTCCTCCGGAAAATTGTGCTCTCGGAGTTCCTTAGGTCTGTACAGGATTTGGCATATCTTCTTTAAGGCTCAAAACACAACTGAGGAAGTGGCAGCCTAATGATGTGTTAACTTTTCCTGGGCAGATATGAACAGATAACTACTTACTCCAGTCAAGAGTGCTAGTGATGTTGGGTGTGGCGAGCCTTTAATCCAGCACTTGGGAAGTAGAGGCAGTGGATCTCTCCAAATCCAAGGTCAGCCTGGACTACACAGCAAGTTTCAAAAACGCTAGTGACAAAACACTACATCCAGGTGAACCAATGAGTTTACTGGGCTTACTTACAAGACCAGGAATGAGGGGACAATCATAGGAGCTTGGGTGACCCAAAACAGCTGTAGCACTGAAAAGACCCACACTGTATGAATGATGACTTCCTTATAGCTGCAGAGATAGAGGCCTCCCTCCAGCTAACCTAACACCCCTGAAGACCACATGCAATGGGAACAGAATTATATCCAGCTGGGATGGGAACACAGAAGGAAGTGAGGAGCTAGAATCTTACGTAGAAAGTCTCCTACCTCCTTCTATGAGGAAAGGTCAGCAGGTATGATCCTAGGGGTCTCCTGTGGGTAATAACAGTTACTCTGGTTACAATGATAATAGCTGCTATGCTAAAGACATTAATTTATATTTCCAAAGACACACAGTGGTTAATTGGTGGACCAGAAACCTCATGGAGATCTACCCACTTCCAAGTTGCTATTGCCCACTTAGGTGTCTAAGTGATATCATTAGTTAAAGATGACAAAAAATGACTAAGCTATCATCTTTGCCTCCTGAGAGTTCACCATTTTAATTGGAGCCAAGACAAACAAGATGGTCTATTTCTAAGAAAGATTTAAATCTCAGAAAGAGTGACAGCAGGAGACAAGAGAAGAATATGTCTCTCTTTTTATCCTTGTTGTATCAGAAAGGGAACAAGAGTCATAGAGACATTAAATATTTTCCAAAGGCCTCGTGGGTAGCCAGTGATGCTACCAGCATGCTAATTCAGGGGGTCTGACCTTGGAGTCTGAGTTCTTAACTAATATACTCTTCTACTTCACTGCACTGGTCCCCAGGAAGTTGTCATGAGTACTCTAAAGCTGTTTCCCTGTCTCATATGGACACAGCTGTCGCTATAGTCATTTCCAGGGTAGGGGAGCAGAGTACCAAGTGTGAATTTATAGTTCTTAGGGTAAATGAGGTGTCTATTTCCCTTGCCTCATAAGGCCCCCTAAAAGGGCACTGAAGGGATTTTAAGGATATACAACCCAATTCAACAAAGAGAACACGGTCGAAACATCAGTAGAAGAGAACTTGATATGTTTCTAGAATACAGACACTGAGTAGAACTTGGTAAGCCAATGGGAGAAGAGACATCCCAGAACCAAATAAGAAGACACCCTGTTGTGTTGTGTTGTGTTGTGTTTAACCTTACCCGGGAAAGGTTAAAACTTAGGTTACTACTAAGAAGGAGGAGGGAAGGCAGAATGAGGGATGAAAAGATAAAGGTTAAATCAAAGGCCTTATAACTCTTCCCCTCCAGCCAGCGTACCCTATACCACCCAAGGAAAAAGGAGACTGTACTCCCTGGAAGTAGAACAAGCTACCTGGGAAGCTCTAGCACTGAGGCTGTCTCTGGTCAGCAGTAACCTACTGCTTTTATCCTTGTATCAGAAAGGGAACAAGAGTCATAGAGACATTAAATATTTTCCCCACCACAGATGTCACCCAACAAGCCCTCTGTCCTCAGAGCTTCAAGCTCACTTTCTTATATGCAAATGGACAACCGAGCATCAGAAGACATTTAAGGTAAAGCCTTCAATGTGGAAGTAGGATGTGTAGAATTGCAGGAAAATAAATTCATTGCCTTGGCGCATGGTTCGTGGTCGGGAGCACTTAATTGCTTTTGCAGGGAACCAGATTTTGGTTCCCAGAACCCACATCTGGAGACTCACAACCACCTGTAGCTTCAGAGTCAGAAGATCTAACACCATCTAGTTTCCACAGGAACCTAAACTCACATGCATATACACCAGGCATCCAGACACACAGAGACATGTAATTAAAAATGAAATATAAGAGCCTGGAAAGATAGCTCAGCAGTTAAGAACACTGGCAGCTCCTCCAGACGATCTGGTCTCGATTCCTAGCACCAACGTGGCAACTCACAACTTATCTGTAAGTCCACTTCCCAAAGATCTAGCACCCCTGCAGGTCCCCGCACAAACATTTACATATAAACATATACTCACACTCACACATAAAATATTTTTTAAATAAAAAATATTTTTAAAATAAGATCCATAAAGACATATTTTCAAGGAAACATACCCATATGGCAGTTAAATAAGGGGTGATAAGGGAAATTTTTATTTAAGACTATTCCAGCAGAAATACAGTACAGAATTGGGCTCCATTCTGAAGAAAGCAAAACTAAAAGAATTTAGCAAAGGATCAGTAGGCCAATAGATAGAACCTCACTAACAGGAGTCATCAAGTCAGGAAGAGCCCTGCCTAGCGCACCCTAACAGGAGTTTTGCTGAAGGCCAGCCAAGGTGATCAGGTACTGAGAGTTGCTATCTTAGCTCCTGGTCTATTGCTGTGAAGAAATACCATGACCAAGGCAACTCTTTTTTTTTTTTTTTTTTTTTAGTTTTTTAGTTTTTTTTGAGACAGGGTTTCTCTGTGTAGCCCTGGCTGTCCTGGAACTCTGTAGACCAGGCTGGCCTCGAACTCAGAAATCCGCCTGCCTCTGCCTCCTGAGTGCTGGGATTAAAGGCATGTGCCACCACGCCCAGCCCCAAGGCAACTCTTATGAAAGAAAGCATTTAATAGGGGGCTCACTTACAGTTTTAGAAGGTTGGGCCATAATCATGAAAGGAAGTAGATAGGTGTGGCACGATAGCAGTAGCTGAGAGCTTTGTATCCTGATCTGCAGGAAGCAGACAGAGATACAGTGAGCCTGGCGTGGGTTTTGAAACCTCAGAGCTTACTCCCAAAGTCACAACTTCTCCAACAAGGCCACACCTCCTCATCCTTCCCAAACAGTCCCACTAACTGGAGCCCAAACATTCAAACACATGAGCTTATGGGGACCATTCTCATCCAATCTACCACAGTCGGGAATGAGGAATCTTGTCCAGTTTGAGTGTGATCAAGCATCACGGGGGAGGGATTCTTGCCAAACTGACTTAGCAGGGTTCTTAGACTAAATCAGGGTTTTATATAAGGAAATGCAGATAGGCTCAGGAGAATGTGCAGAAACCGGATCAAAGCTGGGTTAAAGAAATCATTGTCAGAAGTTATGTCTGTTTAGCAAAGAGAAAAACAGAAAGATCAAAAAGTTACTTCATTCATGGAGCAAGAAAAATGAAACACAAAACAAGTTCAACATGTAATGAAACAATAAAAAGAATTCTGGAAGTTCACAATGAGCTTATCAAAATCAAGTCTTTTGTAAGAATGGATCCAACAAGTTGGGCAGTGGTGGCACACACCTTTATTCCCAGCACTTGCGAGGCAGAGGCAGGCGGATTTCTGAGTTTGAGACCAGCTTGGTCTACAGAGTGAGTTCCACAATGAGAGAACCCAAGAGGTCAGACATTTGGCTACCAGGATTTTCAGAGAAAGAAGGAAGACACAGGCTTCTCCACAGAGGAGTCAAATGAAAACGACAAGAGAAGTAATCCGCGGGGGGGACAGAATGTGAGAAGATGCAGAGGCCCGAGAAAGCACAAACTGTTTTAAAAGCTGTGAGTTGTTCTGCCAGGCAGAAAACAGGGTTCCTGGGAGGAGACCAGCCAGACTGTAGACTCTAAGCAGCTCTCAACTTGTGGGTTGTGACCTTTGGGGGGGGGGGTAACATAGCTGATATCTTGCATATCAGATATTTACATTATGATTCATAGCAGTAGCAAAATTACAGTTATGAAATAGCAATGAAATAAGTTTATAGTTGGGCAGTGGTGGCGCACGCCTTTAATCCCAGTACTTGGGAGGCAGAGGCAGGTGGATTTCTGAGTTCGAGGTCAACCTGGTCTACCAAGTGAGTTCCAGGACAGCCAGGGCTACACAGAGAAACCCTGTCTTGAAAAACCAAAAAAGAAAAAAAGAAAAAGAAAGAAGTTTATAGTTGGGGGTCACTGTAACATGAGAAACTGTATTAAAGGGTGTCATGACCACCTCGACCAGCAAGGAAGACGCGACCACCAGTTCTTCTAACAGCAGTTTATTCAGGAACCTTGAACAATCTTCATCATCTCCCTCTTCATCTCCCCTGAGCCCCGGGCTACAAGCCCTTTTATAGCATTCACGCCAACCAATCGCGGCAGGCCACGTCACTTCACCAGGTGCGCGGCCTCAGCAGGAACATATCACCACCAAATATGGACCTGTTTACCACAAGTTCCATAGCCAACAGGTGCCATCTATAAGGTGTGCTTCGGGTAGCCCAGGGGAGGGGCCGTGGCCTCCTACAAAAGGGTCTCAGCATTAGGAAGGTCCTGAGTACCACACATAAGGGTCTGACCTTTTATTAGATCCTCCCTCCCTCCTTCCTTCCACCTTCCTTTCTTCCTTCCTTCCTCCCCTCTTCCTTCATTCCTTCCTCCCTCCCTCCCTCCCCTCTCCCTCCCTTTCCCTCCCTCTCTTCCTTCTTTCCTTCTTTTCTCCCTCCCTCCCTCCCTCCTTCCTTCCTTCCTTCTTCCTCCCTCCCATCTCCCTCCCTCCCTCCCTCACCCCCCTTCTCTCCTTCCCTCTTTCCTTCTTCCTTTCTCTTTAAGCAGGCAGGGTCTTGCAGTGTCACCCAAGGCAGGCCTTGATCTCCTGAGCTCACACAATGCCCCCAGTTTGCCCTCTTTTCAGTCCATGTTCCTGCCCCAGCTTACTGAGGACATTTTAAAATGACAAGAGAGACGATCAGCTTTACACAGATGGACGGTTAAAAGTCGGTGCTATGTGACACATATCCACAGACTGAATGGCTTAGACAGCCGCAGCCTTACATTGACTTGGAAATCTGCAATATGAACGGGTCTCGGGAAGGACAGCTGCCTCTGTACCATGTGGCATGAGCTCAGCAGGTTCAAAGGCTGAGATTGGTTTGATGACTTAGGGTCTAGAATCACTAAGGAAGGCCAGCCGGGTGGTGCAGCTATAGTCAGTCACTGGCTCTCAGGATGCCGAAGCAAGAGGCTGAGGCAAAATTCACCAAAGCAAAAAGATACTTTCAGCCCAGGAATTCAGGCCCACCCTGGGGTACATAGCCAGACCCTCATCAAACAATGCAAAACAGCATAGTACAACCAAACTGGCTGCTCCAGCTTCTACCACACACGTTCTTCAGGTACACCGATACAGTGGCTTTTCCTAAATTACCACCAAATGTCTTATTGAGTCTCATAATATATATTTGGACCACACCTACTCATTCCTAAACCAATCCCTGTGGCCCAAGCAAAGCTGTACAGGGATTGGCAAAGCCTTGGTCATGTGAAAATCCACTCCCAGACACACACACACACACACACACTGGAGAGGCACTTCACTCTAGTACAGACTGGAAATAGCACAATGGAGCAGCCTCAGAAGTAGAGGAGGATGTGGGATAGATGCTGGGAAAACAAGCCTCAAGCTCACACCCCTCTGCTTCCTCACACCAGCCTCCCTCCCCCCTCTGCCAGTTCCCTTCCTTGCCAGGAAGCTGCCTGCTCCCTTGGCTAGGTGGAGGGAATGCTAATTCTTCTAACTGGAGAGCTCTGTCCTCAGAAGGGCCATTTACACTCTGCTCAATACGACTGATGGAGCGTAAACTAATTAATTCTCAGAATGAGAGCATCTCTATCGGGTTTGTCCCAAATAGTAATGAATCATTACCAGCCAAGACCTTAGCATCTGCTCACTCAATCAATTCCCCTCCAGCCGCATGCTATGAATGTCATGGGTGCTGCTGCCGGACTGCCAGGCAGCCTGCATCCCCTGGCCCCCAGAGGCCCATTAGTTTTCCGAACAACAGAAGACCTCGGGTCTGGAAGCATGATGGTGTTCTGAGCACACAAGGGTGCAGCTTGTTGGGAGATGGCTGTGGACATGGTGGAAGGAAATGACCTATTTCCAACTGTTCTCATCAGAAGACCTCAGAGGGAAAGAGATGTTAAAGCCAAACAGTCCCTAAGTTCTTCTTACACACCCCTGAGGACAGTGAGCTCATGACCTCACATTGTACTGTTTTGCATAGCTGCTTGTTAGAATGAAAGCAGTAATTATATTTAAATATAGGCAGTTTGAATGAAGATATCCTATAAAAAGAGATAAAAGCAAAGGGACCAAAGGACAGAAAGTCATTAAGTGAGGGTACAGTTAGTCTACAGAAGGACAAAACAGCCCATTCTACAGAGCTACAAATACAGCTCTTTTGTGACCCAAAAGGAAAGGAAGCCATGACCATGTCCAAACTCATGGCACCGGTAAGAGTAGAAGATAGGGGAGGAATACATAATATACACAGACAGATACTGGGGGGGTGAATCATGCCATGAGTTGGAGAGAGTCTGACATGTCTCCCAGGGGTTCATGAATTATGAGATTGGTCCTTAGTGTGGTGGTACTAAGAGAGGGCATACCATTTAAAAACACAGGCCCCTTGTGAGACTTATTTAGTTCACCATGGTCCCTCCCTCAGAAGTGAATGCTACCAGATTTGGTAGTATACACCTCTAGTCCCTGGTCTCTGAGAGACAGAAGTAGGAGATATCTGCAAGTTCAACTCCAGCCTAGTCTACCAAGTGGATTCTAGGATAACCAGGGCTATAGAGAGAGAACCTGTCTCAAATTTAAAAACAGTAACAAAAGCAACAAAAACAAACAAAAAAACACAACACAAATAATCAAACAAGAGAATGCTGACCTCATGAAGTAAGTTCTCGTCAGACCTGTGATATGTATCTTAAATGTCCTTCAAATGCCTTGTGTCAAAGGCTTGATCACTACACTGTGGTGCTGATGAAAGATGATAGAAACATTAAGTAGAGACATCTAACTGGGATGAAGCTACGTGGTTGGTGGGGGGACCCTTGGAGGAGATATTGAAACCTTGACCACTCCCTCTCTTGTTCTCTTTCCTTCCAGCCACCGTGTGGTAAGCAGCTTTGCCCTACCACGGATCCAAAACCAATGAGGCCCAACCACCATGACCTGAAGCCTGAGACTCTTTTTTTTTTTCTTTTCAAGTTGATTGCCTCGAGCGTTTTGTCACTGTGATGGAAAGCTCACTACCAGAGTACAGATTATAAGAATGTGCCTAGTCCACAAACTACTTCTGGTTCTCTCCATGTACTCCACCGTGCCACCATTAAGTCCTCAACACTGAGTCATTGGAGCTAGCCTATCTTGAAGTTTGAACCTCCAACACTATGAGCTCAAGTTTTCTCTCTCTCTCTCTCCTTCCTCCCTCCCTCCCTCTCCCTGCTTCTCATTTTTTTGATAGAAGGGTTCTCTGTGTAGCCCTGGCTGTGCTGAGACTCACTCTGTAGACCAGGATCCATTTGCCTCACCCTGCCAAGTGATGGGATTTAAAGGTTGTGCTACCATAGTCCAGCATCTTGTTTTTTAAGGCAGTGTTAGCCAACCTTGTGTATTTCATTACAGTAAGAAAAAAATAAGCTAGTACACATAGGCATATGTGTGTATGTATGTGTGTGTAAATAAATAAATAAATACACAATTAACAACAATGAAAAGATCATTAAATAACTTCTTACCAAAGCCTGTTTTTTTATTTTTTTTGAAAGCTCACATTTAGCAAAAAAAAAATCTCTCTCTTTTTTGACTGGTTGCCTGGTTGGCTGTTTGGTTGGCTAGTTAGTGGGTGAGTGACTAGCTGCTTAGTTAGTCACCTGGATGGATGGATGGATGGATGGATGGATGGATGGGTGGATAGATGGATATTGACAACCTGGCTGATTGTTTGGCTGGCTGCTTAATTGACTAGTGGGTTGATTGGCTAGTTGACCAGTTGGTAGATGGACTGGTCGGTTGATCAGCTGGTTAGCTGTTTTGTTGATTGATTTGCTATCTAGTAAGTTCACTGGTTGGCTGGCTGACTGTCTAGATCACTTGTTGGTTAGTTGATTGCTAGTTGCCTGGTTGGTTGACTGTGTAGGGCCTGTTTGGTTGGTTGATTGGTTGGCCTTAGAGTCTCACACTAAAACTCTAGCTGTCCTGGAATTTACAATGATGTACATGCTAGGCTAGGCTTATACTCACAGCAATTTCCATATATCAGTTCAATCAGTAGACATTTACAAAAGTAATGTCTTTTGAAAATAAACCAGAGGGAGACAAGGAGCACAGGGAGGACAATAAATTAGAATAAAGCATAGTGACACTGTCATAGTCAGGGCCTCTATTGCTATGATGAAACACTATGATCAAATAAACTTGGGGAGGAAGGGGTTTATTTTGCATATACTTCCATGTAGCAGTTCATCATCAAAGTCAGTCAGGGCAGAACCTGGGGGCAGGTGCTAATGCCAATGTTGTGGAGGCATGCTGCTCACTGGCTTGCTCATTGTGGTTTGCTCAGCCTACTTTCTTATAGAATCTGGTACAACCAACTAAGGAATGCTCCAGTCTATGATGAGCTGGGCACTCCCCAGCAATCACTAATTAAGAACATGCCTTACAAAAATATAAATCTAGACACCTATGGACACCTGATTTTTTTATAAGGAAATCAGAACAATACAATGGGGGAATAGTACCTTCAACAACTGGTCTAACTGGAATGCATTGACACAGGAGCCAAGTTCCTGAACAGAGCACTAATAGTGCAGACACTAATATAAACAATTAATAAACGGGGGACATCATGAGACTGAAAAGCTTCCATAAGGCAGGTAACACTAAAAATAGGATAAAATGGCAGGCTACAGATTGGGAAAAGATCTTCACTAGCCCTACAGTTGATAGAGGGCTAATATTCAAAATATATAAAGAATTCAAGAAACTAGATATCACAAGTCAAATAATCCAATTTTTAAAATGGGGTACAAATCTAAACAAAGAATTCTCAATAGAGCAATCCCAAATTACTGAGAAACACTTAAAGATACTTTCAACATCCTTAGCCACCAGGGAAAGCAAATCAAAACTACCTTGAGATTCCATCTTATACCTGTCATAATGGCTAAGATCAATAACACAAGTGACAGCTCATGCTGGTGAGAATGTGAAGCAAGAGGCACATTCCTCCTTTGCTGGTTGGAGTGCAAACTTGTACAACTACTATTGAATTGATCTACCTCAAGACCCATCTATATCATTCTTGGGCATATAGCCAAAGGATGTTCTATCTTATCACAAAGACACTTGCTTGAATATGTTCATAGTAACTTTATTCAAAATAGCCAGAAACTGGAAACAATCTAGATGTCCTTCGACCAAAGAATGGATAAGGAATACGTTGTACATCTGCACAATGGAATATTCTCAGCTGTTAAAAACAATGACATCATGAAATTGCAGGTAAATGGAACTAGAAAATAACATCCTGAATGGGGTAACCCAGATCCAGAAACACAAACATTGTATATACCTACTTATAAATACATATTAGCTGTTAAAGTAAATGATAGTTGTGCTACAATCCACAGACCCAGAGAGGCTAAGTAACAAGGAGGGCTTTAAGGATGGGGAAATAGAATAAATTTTGTGGGTGGACTGGGGATGGGTGGGAATGGTAACAGAAGGGATCGAGTGGGGGGAGAGGGTTGGAAGGGGAGAATATGGAGAAATGACTGGAACTGGAGGGTATTTGAAGAATGTCGTAGAAGTCTATTGCAATACAAACTCCCAGAATTCTAGAAGGTTGAGCCTAGCAAGGACTCCAAGTAATGGAGGACATAGAGCCTGAAGCAGTTGTCTTCTGTAACCAGGACACTTCCAGTAGTGAGGCTAGGATACCAACCCAACCACAAAACCTTTGACATACAATCTATCCTGCCTGCAAGACATGTGGAGCAGTGGAGTCACAGTACCTATGGGAGTAGTACTGTTCTGCTTTGAGGCCCACACCACAAGAGTTGGCCCATTCCCAAAACTGCCTAGATGAGCAGCTTCTGGAGGCTGGATAGTGAAATTAAAAAGTTAGAGCTATCCATCAGAACCCTTCCCTTGCAGCTCAGGAAACCTATGGAAGAGGAAGTATTGTAAGAGGCAGAGGGGTTGAGGACACCAGGAGAATAGCACCCACAGAATCCACTAAGCGGGGTTCCTAGAGACTGACAGAGACTGAAGCAGCAATCATGAAGCCTGCACAGGTCCGAGCTAGGTCCTCTGCATATATTTTGTGGTTGTGTAGCTTGATGTTCTTGTGGGGTACCTAACAGTGGGAGTAGGGGCAGTGTCTGACTCTTCTGCCTGCTCTTGGAACCCTCTCCCTCCTCCTGGGTTGCCTCATCCAGCCTTGATATGAGGGTTTGTGCCTAGTCTTATTGCATCGTGCTATGCCATGTTCAGTTCATGTCCCCGGGAAACCTGCTCTTTTCTGAAGGGAAATGGAGAAGTGGATTTGAGGGAGAGGGGGGGGGTTACTGGAAGAAGAGGAGGGAGAAGAAACTGCGATTGGAATGCATTGTATGAGAGAAGAATAAATGAATTTCTTTGCCCTACAGGCTTTCGTGCCTATAGCTCATCTTATGGAGACATTTTCTCAATGGAGGTTCCGTCCACTCAAATGACTCCGGCTTGCGTTGAGTTGACATAAAACCCAGCTGGCACAGACACCACATGATGAAACCTGTTATTTATATGCTAACTTTTAAAAATCAATATTAAAAAATATAAAGAAAGCCCCAGATTCTCTCTTCCACAGCTTCCAGTACACGCAAATGAGAATCAAGAAAGCATTTCTGCTCCGTGTCTGACTGTAAGGCTGCTGGGCACAAGGTAGTAATTAGCCCTCCACTCTAAGGATTTAGTTCCCCTCTATCTTACACCCTCTGCCAACCATTCCCTTTCAAGAACTCTCAGCTCAGGGTGTATCCAACTTCCTGCCCCACCCACACCAAAACGTCTGCTTCTTGGTATTTCTCTATCCCACCTATGCCCTCCACTTAGAAGACCTTCCCACTACTCTTTCTGTATCCTCCTCACCCTTCACAGCCCAGCACAAAGCCAGCTCCTTCAGGAAGTCTGCCGTGATTTCTCCAGCCGCTACTTCTATTTCTCTTCCCCAGATTCTCTTGTTTGCTTCTAGATGGCCTCCCAGACTAGGATACTCATCCACCTAGAAATTCCTAGTTGTAAGTGTTCATCCTAAACCTACATTTCTAGCTAGGCATGACAGGTCACATCTATAGTCACACACAGGGTGGAATGTCAGGACTGCGCAAGAGAAGTCGCGTGGTTTCAACGCCAGCCTAGTTTAGATAGTGGATTAACTAAGTAATTTACTGACCAGTTACTATACTTTAATTGCTCAAGAAGTTAAAATGTTTTTCTAAATCCAATTCCCAAGACAAATCAATCAAGAGAATAAGTAAAAGCATCATTAATTCTCCTGAGAATTAATTAAAGCTTACCAGTCCAGAGGGACCCTGATGGAAAGGAATTCACTGGCATCAAATCCAAACTCAGAGCCAGAAACGCTCTGTCAGAGCTAAGACCTGGGTGACCGTGACTGCATGGCCTCTGTCACCGCTCTCATGTGACCAGTGTCTGCTGCCCGCTCTTGTCTTGACTACGGAGGTATTCCTGCAAATCAAACAAACTGAGTGGAAACAGTTCAAAGGCTGAGCAGACTTTGCACCGATCCTAAGAGCAGTTCTCCAAGGGCTAACCCGTTCCACAAATCAAAGAACACACAAGGTTGGTAATTTTCACACAGGGTTCTAAAAACGTGTCTTTTTTTAAAAAATGATTTATTTTCTGCATGTGGATCTCCGCATCTAAACACAGGTGCCCTCATCAGATGTCCCTGGATCTGGGGTGACAGGCAGTTATGAGCTGCCTACCACTTCCCCACCTTTTAGGAGCTACGACTTCTTGCTGAACCTAGGACCTCCCATTTCCACTGGACCAACTGGTCTGAGGGCTGCTGAGGTCCTCCAGGCACTGTGCCTCTGAACCTCTCTCGGTATCTTACTCTCTGTTTCTTTGTCTCTGTCTGTGTGTCTCTCCATCTGTCTGTCTCTTTTGTGTCTCCCAGACCCCGTGTGTGTGTGTGTATGCATGTGTGTATGTGTCTTTCTCTGTGTCTCTCCTACTGCGTGTGTATGTATGTAGATGACTTTATCCATTTACTAAGGAAAAGACATGAAAGGCATGTCTATCCCTGAGCTGATCTCTAGCCAAGAAAATAGGATAAGCTGACTGGCTAGGCCCAGCTTATTGTCTATCCCAGAAATGGATGTGAGACACCACACCTTAAAACCACCTGGTCTAGGAGAGTGTTGTTTTTATTTGGGAGGTGTAAGGTTTGAGATAGGGCATCAGGTAGCCCAAGCTGGTATAAAACCTCACTATGGAATGGAAGATGATGGTCTTAGACTCTTGAGCCTCTTGATCTTCCTATCTCTATCTCCCAAGTGCTAATAATCTAAGGTCACGGGTGTGCACCACCATGCCCCCAAGAGCGAGTGTGAATAGAAGAGAGAAAGCTGGGGTGAGGCCAGTGTGTTGTACCTTTCATTTCAACTACAGTCTCACGTCAAAGGGATGATGTATCAGATGGAAGGAAAAGCCAAGGACAGCCAAAAGAGCCAGAAGTGCACTTCCAGCATCTACCAGCAGGAGTCCCCAAGCCTCTAGGAAAAGCCCCTCTTCTTCCCAACCTCCATCAGCAGCTTATATTCTGGAAGACCAAAGAAGGCCCGTTGTTCCTCCCAGAGTAGACTGGAAAAATTCTGGGATGTAGAGGACACCATGTAGATGTCACCTCTTTCTTTCTATACTTTCTCAAGAGTGAAATTAACCTCACCAAGGCCCAGGCGCCACCTTGGAGAGGAAGACTGAAACTTTCGAAAAGTGAGCATTTATATGAAGAAACATCGTGGACTCTCAAAGGTCCCTTCAACCAGTCCTGACAGGGAGCCGTAAACAAAAAGTGAGCAGGAGAAGGCTCAATGGGTAAAAGCCATTGTGGACCTGAGTTTGATACTTAAAATTCACATGGTAGAAGGAGAGAGAACCAACAACTTCTGAAAGCTATTCTCTCTGTCTCTGTCTCTGTCTCTGTCTCTGTCTCTGTCTTTGTCTCTCTCTCTCTCTCTCTCTCTCTCTCTCTCTCTCTCTCTCTCTCTCTCTCTCTCTCACACACACACACACACACACACACACACAGAAAACCATTTTAAGCTGAAGAGGGGGAAGGTTTTAGCTCTGTTAAGTGCTCCCCTATGGGAAGGGGCTACAGGAGGCTGGCCTGAAGGGGCTACATGAAGTCTGGCCTGAGGAAACTTTAACAGGTTTAGCAGAGATCTTAGGGGAATTTTGTTGGTGTCATCAAATCACAATGATGTGCCCAGGATCCTAGAGACGCTGAGAGGGTAGCAGAGACCTGAGCAAGGTCTTCAAGTTCCTAGCCTGATCTGAGGCCCTCCCTGTCCTGCTGCATCAGAACCTTCCCCCATCTTCTCCCCGAGATCCACCTTTTCTTTGATGGATGTTTCTGGCTAACCTAGGTCTTTCCTGCTTTCCACCTGCTAAGATGATATTGTCTCTCAGAGCCAGAAGCCCCAGCACCTACCAGGACTCAGCAGCAACCCCTGTGGCCCCAGACTCCCTCCCAGCTTCTTATTGCTCCTTCATCAGCATGCCAGACCTTACTCCAAATGGCCTCCCAGGGCCTGAGGGAACAAAGCCAAACTCCTAGGCTTGGCATTCCAAATGCTCCCCATCTGGCGCCCACCTGCCTTTCCTCTCACCCCGACTGTTGCTACACTCTTGGTGCCAATCAGACCTGCCTGGTCTTTCTTCCTAAACTCCCTATGTTTAACTTCACCTACCCACACTTCCACCACACCCCCCTCACTCAGGAGGCCCCTAGGAAAAATAACTTCATCCCACTGTGACCTCTAACCCCTCCAAAATTCCTTCACTGGGAAACTGCTACTGAATGGAGAGTTTTGAAAAGCAGATCGAACTGAGTTGAGGTATTGCCTACTAATTGATGGGCATTATGCAAGTCCCATTGTCTGGGATGCCTCAGAGTCACCTGGCACGGAACTGCTTACCTGGTAGGTGTTCCCTGAGAATTCAATGAGATAAGGCACACTGGGTCTCTGGTAGGGCACCCGGAAGTGCTGCCTCCCCGGAAGTGCTGCCTCCCCGGAAGTGCTACTTCCCTTTGTGTAACAATCTGAATTTGAAATGTTCCCCAAAGGTTAAAGGCTTGACTGGTGTTGTCTTGCTTCTATTTCTGCTGTGATGGAATTCCCTGACAAAAGCAACTTCAGGGAGAAAGGGTTGATCTTGGCTCATAGCTCACCACGCCAGGGAAAGTCTGGCACCAGGAATGTGAAGCCAGCGTATCCAATCACCCAATTCAGGAACAGTGAGAAAACAAAAGATCAGATCATAAAAACCTCAAGACCTGACTCCCACACGACACATTTCTGCCAGTGGTTCTACAATCTTCCCAAACAGCACCACCTGCTGGAGACCAAGTGTTCAAACGCCAGAGCCTAAGGAGGACACTTCACATTCAAACAATACCAACTGATGGGGCTTTGGAAATGACTAGAGGATGAAGGCTCAGCCCACGTCAGTAGAGTAACCCACTTGGTGGTTTCATAATTTGACTCATTACAGGGAGGTGGTAAAGACTTAGGAGACAGAGCCTAAGAAGAAGAAATTGGCCCTTTCCTGTTTATTGCTTTCTACTTCTCTGAGCACCACAAAGTAAGCACCTTTGAACTACCATGCTTTTCCATGATGTGCTGCCTCACCATGGCCCAGTTTAAAACAAAACAAAACAAAAGCAACAAAAACAAACAAAAAAACAGCAACAAAAACCCACTGCCAACCAACCCTGAACTGAAACCCCTGAACCCATGACCCCAAATAAATCTCCCCTCTTTAAAGCTGCTTTTCCCCACACTTGTTATCACAGTAGCATTTTTAAGTGACTAATGCACTTTTGATGTAAGATCTTTACAATGTTCCCTCTTGCCCACAAAGGCAGAAGGCATGTCTCTATACACATCTCTCCTGGTCTGTTCCATAAGGGACATTAGTATGATGCTAATGGCACCATAAAGCAAGGATAGCTTTTATTAAAGTCTCTGCTTGGAGCCAGATAAATTAGAGGTTGATCTGCTTGATCTGTGGGCCACCAGACACATTACTTAACCTCTCTCTGAGCCTCAGTTTTGTCCTATATAAAGTGGGGGTAATTGTAGTGACGACTTGGAGGCACCATTTTGAAGATTAAATGTATGAGCAGTTGTTTTTAATAAAGCCTGATTAGTAAACCACACATGAAAATGAACGCTATACTTTCCTGCACTCTGGCTTCATCCATGCATTGATGAATCTCCAGTTCCTAGTTTATAAGCACGTTATAGGAAAAAACATCCAGCATTTGTTTTTAATATTTAAACTGAAAGTCCAGTCTATCTTCAAAATCATAATTACATATCTAATGACATAATCCCCTCCCTCCTTTGATAACCAAGTTATCCATCATAATTAATACTGATTGTCAGTTTGACCAGGATCTAGATTTACCTAAGAAACAAGCCTCTGGGCGTGCCTGTGAGAGAGCTTTGAGAATGGATTGGCTGAGGTGGGAACACCCACCCTAAATGTAGGTGGCACCACCCCAAGGACTGGGAATCCTCCCTGAATGAAAGGAAGAAGGAAAGTCAAGCAGGGCACTATCTCTGCTTCCTGACTGCAGGCACGTCGTCAGTCACCTCATCATTCTGGCATCATGATGTCTACCACAGTATCCCTAAAGCCATGAGCCAGAACAAGTCCTCCCTCATTTGCACTGTTTGCTGTCAGATCTTTCATTACAGAAATGAAAGGTAACTAAGACATTATCATTAATGAGAGGTGGGGGGGAACATGCTTCTAATGCCAGCACTCAGAAGTCAGAGGCAGGTAGATCTCTGAGTTCAAGGGCAGCCTGGTCTACAGAGTGAGCTCTAGGACAGCCAAGATTACGCAGAGGAAAAAAAAAAAAGTATCAAAAAACAAAACAAAACAAAAAAACAAAGAAAATAAAATCCAATTATCTTGTCATTAAGGACCAACATGCCCTTTTCTTTTACCTTTCTCTTCTAGGGCCATTTCTTCTCCAGTGCTTCTAGGCCTGGAAACATATATACAAAGATGGAAACTTGGATTGATAGGTATTGGTGCTGGTCTATAAATATACTCCTCTGGGCACATAATGGGATTATGTTTTTCTGTCACTAGAGTAATGTGACTCAACATAGTTAATATCATATAAGTATAGATTCCACTAGACTGAGTAGAGATAAACATAGAGGAGGAACAGTGAGAATATCTTCACAAGACACTATGATATAGGGACTGTTTGTTACTAAACATAACCTAACCTATCTAACTTTTATATATACTCTTACATGTCCTTCTCTTCACCATCTCTGATACCAGTCTGTGTGATACATTCCAAACCTCATTGTGGAAATAATGAATGAGCCCTTTAGAAGACCTCTCAAAAGGGGACTATCCACTACCTAAGGAGATGCTCAAGTGGATCTCTCTGATCCCACTCATCTCCAGTCCTTGGTCATCTATCTTAAAAATGTCCTTGTAGCCAATTGCTTCAACAGGCCTTGACAGAATGGCTCAAGTGATACATTCCAAAATGTCCGTTCAGTTCATGAGATCATACAAGACTGCAATGTCTTCTCTCTAATTCACTATCTCTGAATTATTTTCCTGTTGCTGCAATGACAAACCACCCCAAATATGATGGCTTAAGCAATGCAAACTATCTTCATACAGTTACATTAAGTATGAAGTTTGGGAAGATGAGAACATATGGGGTCAGATAGAGCCCCCCCTTTGGCTTTCTTGTAAAGGAGTAGACTATTCTGTTGAGGATCTACTGTGGTTTGGGTCAGACACAAGACCAATAGGAGGATTTGTTCACTGGGTCCCACTCTGAATCTCTGGTCCATTTCTCTGTTGCTTTTAGCTTTCAGCACTCTGCATTTCTTAAATCTCAGCTCCCTTCCTCTATCTCCAAAACTTGGAGGTCAAGTACTTTCAGCACATCTAATTTCTCCCACTTCTTCCTCATCTTCCCAACCCTGATCTCCGACCTTAGCCAAGAAAGGCTTAAATTTCTTAGATGTGTGATTAGATTAACCCCAGCTGGATAATCCAGTATACTCTCCTTACCTCAAGTTCCTTAATGTAATCAGATTTACCAACTCCTTTTGGCTATGGGTAATATGTCCACAGGTTGCCAGAATGAGTACCTAGACACCACAGAGGGGTCATTATTCTCTGACCTTCTTTCCAATTGTCTTTTGCATATGTTCAACTAAGCACAAAAAGATCATCCCTCCTGCCTAAGAAATTAAATAAGAAACAATATGCGAATTTTCTTTCACCCAGGATTTCCCCATTTTTATGACTGATTTTCTTGACATAGGGTCAGAAACAAACTTCACTCTAGCCTCTCCATAAACAATAAGGGCGAAAGGTTCACTGTACCCTCCCAGGGTTCCCTGTTCCATGAGATTTCTTGAATCTTTAAAACAGCATAGTCCAATAGTAACATCATACATATGAAATAGTAATAATATGTGTATGAAATTTTTAATTTTTTTAAAGATTTATTTATTATATGTAAGTACACTGTAGCTGTCTTCAGACACCCTAGAATAGGGCATCAGATCTCATCACGGATGGTTGTGAGTCATCATGTGGTTTCTGGGATTTGAACTCACGACCTTTGGAAGAGCAGTCGACACTCCACCACTGAGCCATCTCTCCAGCCCGAAATTTTTAATTTTTAGTAATCACAAAAAGATAAAGCTAATTTGAGTACTATGTTTTATCTAACTCAATATATACAACATATAATTGACAAGATATTATAAATAAGAGACTCCATTCTTTTGTTGTACTAAGTATTAGTTTTATGTTTATAGCACATATCAAAATAGACTAGCCACATCTAACTATTCAATGAACACCTTGGACTGGCAGCACTATATTGGACAGGTTCATACTTAGACTTCTATTTGTTTAACTGGGACTATATGAGGCCAAGATTAGGCTTGTGGTGATGGTGGGAAACAGATAAATCTATTCAGTAGCTTTTGGAGATACAACTTTGATTTGGATGGTCTTTGTTCCATGAATGAGCGATTTCTCCTGTCCCTACCCTTATTTCCTGGTGACCTATCCCCAGGCAATGGAAAGCCTCATTCACTGTGCTTTGAAATGCATGCTATAATTAACTCAGTGCAGAGCACTTGGTACACATTCAACAAATGTTATTATCCTACCTAATGGTAAGTATATGGGTAGACACACAGTAGGTACTAGAAAAGAAGTAAATAATAGATGATTTAACTTTATCTACCCCAAGTAGAATTACCAAAATTTCTTTAGATTAAGACAATTCCAGACTCAAGACCAGCCACAAAAATTCAGAGTGTGTCCTCCCTCTACGCCCTAGACTCTAGGGCTGGTCTTTAATTAAGAATATATTGCCACTTCTTAAGACATCAAAGGGAGAGTTACAGACTTGGAATGGACACGAGGAACTCTTCCTCAAAATACAAAGATATAGCTAATTAGATAATCTAGAAAGTAGATGACAATATAGAATGCCAAATAGAGGCTAAGAGACCTCTCGAGGAAAGAGACTTGTAGACCAAGGAAGGCTATCCAAAGTCCCCTGAAATCAACCAAGTTCAAAATAAAGATTCAGAAATGTTTCATATGTCTTTCAGGGCAGAAGAAAAGCAATGTCTTGGCTTGATGAAGAGAGAAGTCAATAGACATGGTCAAAAGCTCTTCATCTTGATTCTGCATTCTAGTTTGTGATTGTGACAGATTCCCTTTCCTATAAGGAACTTGTTAAGTTCTAGAAATAAAGAAAAACATCCATGTGTAATGATTATTCTCCACTATCAAATTGACTAGATTTAGAATCACCTAGGCAATACACCTTAGGGTTGGTCTGTAAGGTCATTTCTAGAGAGGTTTCAGTAAGGAAAGAAGGGTCAACTTAAACTTTGGATGGCACTATCCCACAGCATGGAACCCATACCAAGTAAAAGGTATAGGATAAAGCCTAATGAACACCAGTCTTCCTCTCTCCTGTCTGTATCCTGACTATGGGCACAGTGTGACCAATTGCCTCATGTTCTTCTCTGTGCCTTCCCTGCCATGATGAATGCTATCCCCTCAAACAATAAGCCAAAATAAATCTTTCCTGCTATAAGTTCCTTCTTGCCAGGTAATTTGGTCCTGGCCACAAGAAAAGTTACTAGTACAAAAATTTGGTACCATGAGTGGGGTTCTATCCATGTGGATTACAAACCTACAGGCCTTTAGAATTGGTTCGAAGGAGGACTAGAGAAAAGTTTGGCACTTTGGACTAGAGAAATTTATAGAATGCTATAAGCAAAGATAAGTGGACCATCCTGGAGGGAAAGAGGAAGGTTAGAATGTTGATAGAAATGCAAACAAAGCAGACAGTGCTTCGGAGAAGGGTAAGGAGTACTAGGGTAGAGTTTCAGAGAAGGGTTAGGACTGTACTAGGAACTGAGCCAGAAGTCATTCGTATTATATTCTGTCAAAGATAATCTGGTTGCATTCTTTGTCCTGAAAATATGAGTTAAACCTAATTTAAAAGTAAAGGACTAAATGTGTTTAGTGAAGGAAGTTTCAAGACCACAGAACATTCATGCTATGGTTTGGTTATTGCTCACTGCACCTGCACAGATTCAAGGTGAGAAAGATTATAAAGTGGAGCAGAAAGATGTAGAAAGTATGCAGTTCAGCAAAGAAAAGCACATTAGCCCAATCAAAGTGAAGGCAAGGTTATAAACGGGACAAACACTGTGACTTTAATTGTCTAAGTGACTGGTGCCTGGTACCTGTTTTGTGATAGATGTTTTCTGGGAAGATGCAACACAAACATCTACTCACCCTAGGAAGGGAAACCACAGATTAAAAAAAGAAAAAATTGTCAAAGTGACTGGAGCCTGGTACCTGTTTTGTGATAGATGTTTCCTGGGAAGATGCAACACAAACATCTACTCACCCTAGGAAGGAAAACCACAGATTTAAAAAAAAGAAGGAAAAAAAAGACAGATCAAACTTCAACTTGATCAACCAATGTGTTTTTATTGGCATTACTGGCCCTAATAAATTTTTTCTCCCTATTTCTAGAACTTAGCAAGTTCCTCACTGGAAAGGGAATCTGACACAATCATAAAATAGGAGGCAGAATCAAGATGAAGAGCTTTTGACCATGTCCATCGACTTCTCTCTTTATCAAGTCAAGACATTGCTTTTCTTCTGCTCCAAAATTACTAACAGGAGTATGGGTGGATGGTTGCTTATAGCATCAGGGATGATCCCAAAGCAGCTGCATCACTGAAAAGTCCAGCCCAACAGGGATGGAGCTCTCAGCACAACCTCCACACAGCTTCACAGTCAGAGACCCTCTTCTCTGGAGCTCAGCTGGTCATAGTCTCTTCCCACAGTTTATCTTTTTATAGTGCTGGGGAGAAACTCTGGAGAATTGCTTCTGTTCTCCTAACATAGCATCTTTTATTTACTCTTAAGTTTATATTGGGCTTCCCAATCCCTTGTTGAGGAAATATTTCAAATCTGAAGAAATTGTCTAACAGCTCCCCAAAGCCGCTAAGGCCAGACAATGTGTGGTAGAACTGGATTCCTCACATGTAGTACCTGAACAGGTTATCCATGAAAATATAAAGATAAAGCATACATTACAGTAGAAACCCCCCAAATGTTAGAGATACCAGGAGTATGGGATGATCATCAAGGAAAGCCAGAGGCACTGAGTGAAACCAGCCCAGAAAGAGGCCACATATGTTACAGGCAACTGAGCTATAAAGGCAGGGCCACTTATCTGTGATGGAGCACAGATAATGCTGTTATGGCCCCAAATGCCAGACATGGAACTCCCTTGTTTGGTGTTTCCCCTGCTAGGTTTTCCTCACTATAGCTCAATTCTTCCCTTTTGGAGTAGGAATGTTTACTCTGTCACAGTATATTACAAGTATAAGTCATATTGTTGTTGTGGTGGTGGTGGTGGTGGTGGTGGTGGTGGTAATGGTGATGGTGGTATTGATAGTGGTAGTGTGGTGGTGGTGATGATGGTGGTGATGGTGGTGGTGATAGTGTGGTGGTGGTGGTGGAGGTGGTGTGGTGGTTTGATGGTGGTGGTGGTGGTGATGGTGGAGGTGTGGTGGTGCGGTAATAGTTTTGTTTGCTTTGTTTTTGACAAGGGTTCAGAGTAAATCGATCACCTTGCATCTCAGAAAAGACTTTGCACTTAGACTTTTGAACCATGTCAGAACCGTGTAGAGTATGGATGATCTTAGAGATGGACTAACTGTGTTTTGCATTATGAAATGCGTATGAGAATTTAGGGCCCATGCCGTGAAATATTGTGACTTAAAGCAAACTATTTGGATCTTAATTTGAAAAGGCGTGCATTTATGACTGCTAATCTTCATCATCGAGTTGATTGGAGTTAATATCACCTACAAGACATACCTGTGGGTGAGTCTGTGAGGAGGTTTACAGAGAGATTTAATTGAGGAGAGGAGATCCATTCTAAGCATGATACCATTTCATGGACTGGACAGCCAAAAGGATAAAGGGGGACAAGAGAAAGCCTAAGAGGTACCACCATTGCTCTCTCTCTGCCCCCTGGCTATGGATACAACATGATTAGCATACCCCCATCATGGCGGACCACATCCCATCAAGCCATAAACCCAAATGCATCATTCTTCCTGGAAGTGGCTTCTTGTAAAATATCTGGACACAGCAATGAGTACAGTAACGAATATGCCACACAAGTGAGATACTAACAGCCTTCTATCAAGATGCCCCTGACCCAGGCCTCAGTCTGCAGGTGACAAAGCTAAGATGCAGAGATGCGACAGAATCATCCAGCGAACAAATTGGTGTCAGAGTCTCATGTAGACCCCGACATTACGGGGCCATGCATCTGTGGAAAGAAACATCTCCCAAGGTCACAATACCCTCTTCTCTGCACTCTCTTTGCTTCTAAGCTTCAAGGCAAGGTGATCACCCATCTCTGAAGGCAGAAGAGGAAGAAGAGGTGCCCAGAAGAAGCATGAGCAGTTGGTTAACTTTTCTTAGGGCTCTGACATCACAAGGTAGTGACTCACAGCCTTCCTAACGCTGCAGCTCTGGAACACACTTCCTCGTGCTGTGGTGTCTCTCAGCCATACAATTATCTTCGTTGCTACTTTATGACTGTAATTTTGCTACTGTTATGAATCATAATGTAAATATCTGTGGTTTTCAATGGTCTTAGGTGACCCCTGTAAAAGTGTCTTTTGACCCTCCACAAAGGGGTCGCAACCCGTAGGCTGAGAACCACTGGGCTATGGGAAGGAATGTGAGTCCCAGGGCCAGGTCAGACCAGGGTGAAAACCAACAATCAGACAGAGAGAAAAATGCAAATGAAAATGCAGCTAAGGAGAAATGCAGAGACCTGAGGCTGATTTTATCCAGTACACACACACACACACACACACACACACACACACACACACACACACACACGCAGACAGCGAGGCCGCCGCCGCAGCCTGGCATCCCACGTCATTCAATTCCCCTGTGTGTTCTAAACCCAGATGATCAGATAATAAGAGCAGAGTGGTATGCATAACATCAAGTTGATTAAATTTGTTTACTGATAATTCTTTCAGGTTCCCATGAAGATTGTGTAATTTCCTTGCCGTATTTCAAACAGATTTGGGCTAATGCATTATTGACAGCACCCTTGCAGACCATCTCCACAATGTCATTCAGGATAATTATTTCACAACAGATTTCCAGGGCCTCTGGTTCCTGTTGGGATTCGCTTGGGCATAAATTACAGAGCCGAATATTTAATCAGTGTCCCCATTAGAACCCCGTGGCTTATTTTTAGGAGCTGAGAAGGGGGAGTGAGGGAGGGAGCGGATATTTGTATTATTACAGCATGAATACACATCTCCCATGCTGGATGGGATGTTCTCTCTCTCTCTCTCTCTCTCTCCCCCCAAAGCTCAACCAAGCTGAAAAGCAGCCTGAAGCATCTTTGCCTTTTTTTAGAAATAAACACAAGCATTAATCTTTTGACTGCATTAAATTAAATATTAATGTTAACGGATCACATAATGTGAAGTTTAAAAAAAAAATGATTAACAGTGACACCACATTCTCTCTCCATGACTTTTCCATTATACAAATTAGTTCAGGTCTAAGTATCGTCACTTTGGAAAGTGGGACCCAGGGATCTAGGTGATTGTTTGGGGACACAACGAAAAGTGTCCCATGGACAGTGGCTGACCCCATTTGCCTCCGGAACAGGTATCTCTGCAGACTCAAGTGGACCAAGATGTCCCTTGCAAGGAGCCATCTCGTGGCTAATTAGCGATTCCAGGCAGTACTGTTTGCATTTCAGGCCATTCGTGCTTTGAGAGAAACAGTCAATAAAGTAGCTGGGGCTGTGCGAGGCACCTACTCTCAGCCCATCACGTGTCCTGCCTCTCACTGCAGTCTGTCTTCATCACGCACACACTCCAAATAATAGTTGACCTAAGCTGCCTCTTGACTGTCACTCCAGTTGCTTCCTGAAGCCCTGAGACCAGCCTATCTGAGATCTGTGAAGTCAGCCAGAAAGGCCTTCTTTTTAAGGCGTTTAGGTGTCGTCTGACCCTTCCCCCTTTTCTACTTTCAATTCGGCCTGTGAGAGGCCTCCAGAGAATCTGCGTGTCTCCCAGCGCTTCTTCCTGTCCCCTTATCTTCCCCTTTCCTTGATTTATTAATTATGACTCCAGACTTAACTGCACCAAACAAAAAGTCACCTCATCCAGACTCAGCAAGCATCCCTTAAGCCTTCTGTGTCCCCTGCGTATCCCCTGAACAACTATATGTTGGCTATACCTGCAGCCCAGGCTGCCCAACAGACCGCTGCTGGGGAGAACATTTGACAACACACCCAGATTTAATTGCCCAGGAACCCTAACAGGACAAAGTCTCCTTTAACAGTCCCAATTCTGAGCACTGTCCAGCCACGGGTCTCTTGCTGTCCCAGCTCCTTCAAGGCCTTGCTTCTACAGTGAGAAATGAAGGTGGGACACCTCCTCTCAGCCTCCCCCAGGATTACCTGTCCGCTATTATTTGCCTAGGAAGGGTGATCTCTGAGAATCCTGACTCCTGCTCTCTCCTGCTCTCTCTCGAGGGAGGAATTTGTGTTTCTCTCTGCCTGGGGTTCTAGCTAGGCAAGAGCAAAGAAATCCCACCCACTGGGCCTAACCTAACATCTGCATTTGGAAGGAGGACCGTTTGAACCAGGCCAAACCGGATAGGGTAGTGGTGGTAGTGGAGGGCGGCAGGGGATAGCAGTACAGTCCTTTGACCTGATTGGCACTTGAGAGGAAGGTTTGGGAAGGATTAGGGAAGATCATCTCCAGGGTTTCAGAAGCGTCTTTCTCCTTCCTTGCAAGGAAGCAGCAGCAGCCCCATCAGGGGAGCTCCTAGGAATATTCACTTCTGACAACTCCACCCTCCCACCCCCAACACCATCTTAAATCCTTGACCCTGAGCTCTGCCAGCTGGGCAAAGCAAGGAGAGCTCTCTGGGCCCTAAGAGGAGAAGGCACATTCCCTGCACAGGTAATTAGCGCCTAACCATGTCTTTCCATTATCCACAGGGTTGACAACCAGCACACTGGGTCGTATAATCCTGGCTTCTTGGCTTGGCTGGCCAGCAAGGTTGGGGAGATCCTGGGAGAAATTAATCCCCATTTCATGTGCAGAAAGGGATTAGGGATTAACATGATCTCTCTCTCTCTCTTTCTCTCTCTCTCTCTCTCTCTCTCTCTCTCTCTCTCTCACACACACACACACACACACGGACACACACACACGGACACACACACGGACGGACACACACACACACACACGGACACACACGGACACACACACACGGACACACACACGGACAGACACACACACACACACACACACACACACACGGACACTATGGATCTCATAGGGCGAGGTGATTAGGATAGGAAGCCTTACTGTAAAGACCAAATTATACTTGGCATGGCATGTGTATTACTTTTCTCATTGCTGTGACCAAATGCCTGACCATAAGTAGCTTAAGGGAGAAATAGTTTATCTGAGCTGGCAGTTTAAGGAGGATGTGTCGAGGGAGGCACTGTGGCATGAGTGGGAGGTGGCTGGCCCTGTTGGTCAGCAGTCAGGGAGCAGAGAGATGAATGACAGTGCTCAGCCTGCTTTGTCCTTACTCAGTTCAGGGCCCCAGCCCATGGGACCCTGCCACCCACACCCAGGCTTCCTTTATAGACTTACAGTAGCTGTGTTTTCCCTGATGGTTCTAAATCCAGTCAAGCTGTCAAGATTAAACATCACTGTGACTCTGCCTCTCTCTGCCACCCACAGGAAGCACCGCATCGCTCTGCTCAACTGAAGCCCCACTGCTCAGCCCAGGACTTCCTCAGCCCTGTCAACGGTGGGGTTGTCTCCATTATCCCTTTCCCTTGAGAGAGAGAGAGGCCAGACCCTTTGTGGGGGTGTCATGAATGTGTGTAGCTCCCTCCCGCCCTCTTGCAGGGCACGCCAAGTTCCCAGCTCTACCTGGAGACTTTCCTCTATCTGATCCCTAGTCTTTACCCAGGACCTTGATTGTCGTAGAGAAATACTTCCTATCTGAGCTACACTGTCAACCATTTGTTGTTGGTTTGTTCATGCCGGCCTTCAGTAACAAGCAACTGAGCTTACAGACACTCACCACCATGCCTACACTCACCATCGCGCCTGAACGTCTTCACTCCTCACATCACCCCTGGTCAATCTGCTGCTGGTAACAGTGAACCTTGATTGCACTTCACCCCACCATCAGAGCCCTCTGAAAGGGAAGGCCTTATAAAGACTTGGTTCCCCATAAAACGTGTTGAGAGCTATCAGTGCATGGAAGAGATGCTTGGGGCCTTGAGAATCCATCCTAACAAAGGGGGGACACAGATTGTTCTACATTGAGTCAGTTCCTTTGTCCCTCCCCATCTTTTCTGTTCATCTATTTCCTTCACATCCTTCCTCCATGTGTGGAGCAGCACGGGGCCCTCACCAGTAGCTGAGCAGACCATGAATTCAAATAAACCTCTTTTTGCATACATTTCCTAGTCTGGAGAATTCTGTGTAAGAAACAGGAAATGGACTCAGGCCCCATTTCTAAGGACTGGGGGAGGGGTCTAATTCAGTGTATCAGTAATAACCATCCCTTACACTACCAACTACACATTGTTCAAAGCTGTCCCAGGTACTATTCCACCCCACTGTCACACCATCGGGTAAGGTAGGCAAGACCAGTAACAGTCATTAGCAGGGACAGTTGGTAGTCACCAATAGAGAAGAAAAATAACAAATCGGGGGCCCTTGGGGACAATTTCATTATTGCTATTAACAGCTAGTAAAAGCTAGCATTGTCGGGACAGGCTTCCTACATGTACTGCACTAACACTAAGTATACAGCACACAACACCTCAACATGCAAGCTTTTATCTCCACTCTCATTAGAAAATAAGTTCAGAAAGGATGCTTGAATCCAGCGCTATCTGGCTCCAAACCTAGAATTCTCAGCCATCTTCTAAAAGGGCCACTGCCTCACCCTCTGGGCTTGCCTCCTAAGCCCTCCGGGCTCCGTGGCCACTGCTTTGACCTGGGATACTGAAGCTGAGATCTTCCAAGCCACAGAGACAGATCTCGTGGGAAAGGGAAATGAAGTAGGGCAAAGGTCTCTGGTACCAAAGCTGATTGGTCAGAGACGTGTTCTGTCCAACTGTGGAGCTCTGACTTGAAGCTCTTTGGTGGCAAGTCCTAACTTCTGCCCCTTGGGCTGTCTCTGAGGTAAGGAATGTGGCTAGCTGGCTGATGGAGGTGCGGGTGGGGAGCCTATCCATATAGTCACTGAGCCTCCTAACTGAGGAGGTTCTAATTGCAGAGCTCCAGAAGCAAGCCCTCCGGGGTTAGTTGAAACTGACCCTTGTATTGCCCTGGAAGCGGTGCAAGTTATAGAGAGGCTAAACCTAAAGCAGGCTAATCTCTGCAAAGCAAGGGAAAAAAGGGAGGAGCCGGGAGGAGGGCCTGGCTCTAGGGCTGGCACAGTTGTGGGCCCAAACTGCTGATTCTGCCCTTTCCCTGAGCTCAGCGGCGGCGGAGGTAAAGCCACACCCACACGCAGCCCAGTGGGATCAATTAGAGGATTTGCGGCCAAACACCGGAGGGGTGTGCCTCCTCTGCTCCGTCTTGCAGGTTGCTATAATAAGGAAGCACCTATGACACTACACAGATTAATACTCCACTGAGCAAATTAATCCTCGGAATTTCACTCACTACCTGTGGCTTATAAATTTTAATTGGCTCTAAATGCCACCTGAACTGATGTGCAAGTGTAGGGATGCCAGAAGCGGCCCAAGCCTCAAAGGCACGTGGATGTAACCTCTAGAAAAGGGGGTGTGGGTGGGAAGGGCTATTACAGATGCCAAGGGGTGAGCGAAGAGCATAAAGTTCCAGTAGCCACCTCAGTATTCCCACCACCATTGAGGAAACTGGAAGAAGAGTACAGAGACTACACTCAGGAACCTGTACCTCCTTCCCCTGCCCCTCCTGCCCAGGATTCCGGTCCCCCATTAACTGGGCAACTCCACAAGCTATGACAGAGCACTTGGTATGGGTCAGTACTATGGCAAGAGTCTGTGCATTTAGAGATACAGGATACAGAAGCCCCACTCAGAGAAATCTGTGTACCAGCAGAGGCAGCAGAGGACGCTGAGGTAGACGCGGAAGGAGAGTCCCCTAGGGAAGCCCAGTTCTCTCTATTTTTATCACAGAACACACGGGCTTTGTCCCCCCTCCCTCTTCGAAGACAGGTTTATGAAGCTTCTGTAGCCGGGCAAACTTGGTGGCCTCTGCTGATGACATGCTTGTAGTTCAGCACTATCCACAGCCTATCCTGGAACCAGATGCTCCTCTCTGGTCCTCAGCTACACGACTCTTTCCTTGGAAGTGAGACAAGCGGCTCCCCTTCAACTTCCTGCCGGGACAGCAAAGGTCTGTATGGCGCCACCCAATGGTAGCGGCTATTACTTGTGTCTACAGAACCCGAGAAATGTGGCTGCCTCTCCTGATGAACTGACTCCTGCTTCATTTAGCATTCTCCCTCCTGGTCTCTCAGCCCTGCCAGACTTCCTCTATCCCTCTATCTTCTTCTATCAAATACACTTACTGACTTGAGCGTGTGCGTGTATGTAGGGGTCTAAGAACATCTTCCAGGAGTCAGCTCTGTCCTTCCACCATGTGGATTTCCAGGATTTAACTCAGGTCTTAAATTTTAGAGGCAAGTCTCCTTTTAACCCATAGAGCCATCTCACCAGACCTCAGTTTTGTTTTTTTTGTTTTTTTATTTTTTTTACTTTATTATTTTTGTATGTTTTGCTTGCACGTTTATCATGCACCACGTCTGTACAGTGCCCTCAGAGGCCAGAAAAAGCCACGGAATTTCCTGGGACTGGAATCACAGATGGTTGTGATCCGACATTTGGTTGCTCGGAATTGAACCTTGGTCCTCTGAAAGAGCAGCCAGTGCTCCTATCAGCTGATCCATCTCTCTGGTCCATCAACAATTCTTGAACCATCCTCTCTGTAAAAGGTCAAACAAGCCAGCTGAATGTCTCTAATCCTAGCACTCCAGAGGGGGAGGCGGGAGGATCAAAAGTTCCAGACATCCAAGGCTACATAGCCAGAGCTTGTCTCAAAAATGAAATGGGCTGTGGAGATAACTTGATTGTAAATCATGTGTCATACAGGCACAAGGACCTGAACTTGGTCCCCAGAACCCAAGTTAAAAAGGGGTGTGGAGGTGTGTGGTGGGCAGATGGTTCATCTAGGCACAGGAGGGAATGTGGGATGGAAAACTACTGGAACACACAGTCTTTGCCGTTGGAAAGGTCAGCAAAAGCAGGGTGTGTTCACAGAGCAGAGGCTGTGTGAGGGAGCGATGGAGGGAGATGAAGCCAGATTACAAAAACCTGGCCGACTGAGCTGTTGGGTGTTGTTTTAAAAAAACCAAATTCCCAGCTGTTCGAGTTTTACCAATGAAGACTCGGGAGCCAGACGCTGGGGTGAAAGCCTGCTGGCTCAGAGAGGCAGAGAAAGCACCCGGCTGACCTTCCCACTCCACCAATATCCCAGAAAGGCAAAACAGAAAAAGCTCTGTCGGCTCTGATGTCTTCAATGCCCTTCGCCTCAAAGACCCTTCTTCTGTTCCCTTATGCTCACAGGGATTCCTGTCTGCTTGGTTGCTGGCTCTGCCTCGTGACCTAGGGTTGACTTTATTTAACACTTGGATGAAAGGTGTGTGCTGTCCTTGTCTACAGTAAACAGAAAGCTCTAGGATCAAAGGTTGAGCCACACCACAATTAGAAACAGGTTTTTACAGTTCACCATCTCGGGGTTCACAATGTGATCAAATATCACATTGTGAACAGTTGGGCTTCGTTCTGTGTAAGCACCATGCATTAACCACCTTACTGCCCTGTGACCTTCTCTAAATCCCTTCTTTATCTCTGCCAGTTGGCCATCCCATCCCCAAGGCCCCCAGTTCCAAGTCAAGACCTGCCAAGGGCTGGTGAGACTTAACACTAGGCTGATATTCATATTGAAATTAATCTATGTCAGAGGTCCTCAACCTGTGGGTTTCGACCTGTCTGAAGGTCACATATCAGATATCCTGCATGTAAGATATTTACAATAGGATTCATTAACGGTAGGAAAATTACAATTATGAAGTAGCAACAAAATAATTTTATGATCTGGAGGTCACCACAACATAAGGAACTATATTAAAGGGTTCTCTCTCTCTCTCTCTCTCTCTCTCTCTCTCTCTCTCTCTCTCTCTCTCTCTGTGTGTGTGTGTGTGTGTGTGTGTGTGTGTGTGTCTTTGTAGGGTTGGGTCTCTCCTTCCACCTTTGGGTGGGTTCCGGGAATTGAATTCAGACTCTCAGGCATGTATATCAAATGCCTTTACCTGTTGAACCATCTCCAGACCTAGTGTCCCGTGTTTTCAGGAAGCCCTCCAGTGGTTCTGATGGCTCAGTCTGCAGTTACCCCACCATCTCCAAACACTGCACACCTAAGGAGTCAACCAACTTTGAGCAGAAAATATTTAAAAGGAATAGTACCCGTACTGTCTGGGAACAGGCTTTTCCCCAGTCATTCACCCGAAACAATGCATTAGAACCATGATACACTCAGTATTTGCCCTGCATTAGGTGTCTGGGAGGAGGAGTGTACCTTAGCAAAAACACTATGCCGTCTTCCATAAGGCGGTTGAGACTCCTTGGATTTTAGCATACAAGGAAGTTCACAGAATCGGTTCTCTTAAAACAAAAAGGTGCAACCATATTGATGGACTTGCAGGCAGGGAACCTGCCATCTTTTGGTTGTGTTTGCCCTGTCCTAGCTCAGAACCCTGGTACAGCCCGAGCTTAGGATAAACACATGAATATCAGCATGAGTGAATGAAGAAACGAGTAGAGGAGCTACAAGAAACCGCAAGAGGTTGTCATGATTCCCTTCAGCCAATGTGATGAGGAAGAGGATGGAAGGAAAGAGCAATGCAGGTGTAGCGGTGCCCACCGGGATGCCATGTCCCCCAGCCCGATCTGTGCACAGAGTCCTGTGTGATACACTTGTCATGTAACCACTCCAGCCTGAATCCCAGATGCAAACCCCAGTTCATACTACTTCCCCAGACCCAGAAGCAAGAGATCCCTTGGTCCCCAGTGGTCTAGGTGGGACCTGGTAAGTTAATTGTTTAATATCGTCTACAGAGGCCCTGTCGGTCTCAGGGTGAGGGAGGCTAATGCTGTTCTTGGCATCTGGCTGAAAAATTCAAGGCGCCAGAAATACAAAGGAAGGCTTCTTTCAACTTCAAGACCAGACTGTTGAATAAAACTAGAGATGGGGAAGGGGCTGCTGAGGTGGGTGGGGGCTATTCAGAAAAAGAAGAAAGGTTCTTTTGGTAAAGAAATATTAATCGTAATACTCACATTGCGTTAAAATATATGTTTGAGATCTGCAGAATGAGATGTTCATAAATAGATAAGCTTTAAGTGGATGATTTTTTAGCCTGGATTTTCCTGTACTGAAATATAATTAACACTTCCTGAAACCAGCTAGCTTGGAATAATTTAGTTCAATTGTAAGTATGCAAAACACTTAACAATTAGCTCTGTGAAATGAAACCAGCAAGCACTGAGCTGACTTCATTAATGCCCTAAGTGCACATGCCCCATTATGAGAGCTTTCAGAAATATTGTATGACTCTGAAATACCCTCATAGAATGGAACTGGGAGGGAGTTTCCGATTATTTCCATTCATTTGAAAGTTATGTCTCATAACGCAGCCATCTGAAAGATGATGGCAATTGGTTTTAATATTTTTACAGCCTCTTCTGAGAGAGAGAGAGAGAGAGAGAGAAAGAGAGAGAGAGAGAGAGAGAGAGAAGAAAGGAAACCAAAGTGTAATGAGGTCTTTAAAGCCAATGTGATTTAATTTGTTATGAAAAGGCAGCCCGGGCAGAGTAAAGCTCGATGGTTGTCGGGGTCAAGGGACTGTGACATAGCTTTTGTCCACCCATGTTTGCTCACCTGTACAATGGAAATAACTGGAAGTATTGCTCAAACTCCTAGCCCTCAGAACTGGTCCTGACCAGTCAGGATGAATGCCGGCAGCAAGTGTTCCCATATCCTTATATTCTCTGGAGCCAGAATAACTGTGCCTCCCTCAGGGGCCTGCTGAGTGCTCTCCCTGAGTCATGACTGACAGAAGATCAGAAGCAGGGGTGGGGGAAGGGGTAGGGGAGGGAAGGAAGAGGTGAGATTTGAATAAAAATGAAGTCTGGAGGCAAAACCTTCCTCAGATGAAGATCAACTCTGGGGTGGGTGAGGTGAGAATTTTAGTTTCTTAAAAAGCCCAGATATGTTATGTGAAGATGTTTTTATTTGTACCCCAGGTGTGGGATAAGAGGCTGCTTCACAGCAGGTGATTAAGATTTGCCTCATGCACTAGCAGGGTCTCGATTTTTGCCAGCTGCACAGTTTAATTCTGGGGACTCTGGAGAGGATATAAACGGGAGAGCCCGGAGGGGGCTGTGGTAGCTGTGTGCTGCTGCTCTGCTGATCCCTGCTGCCGGCCCCATTTGCTTTTTGCCTTGGCATTGGCTTGCTGGAAATCATAGCTATGAAGATTGGACTCCCCCCCCCCCAGGAACTCAACGCCCCCAGCCAGCCGGAAGTCACCTAAAAAGGTCTACCCTAGCCAGCCGGAAGTCGCCTAAAAAGGTCTATACCAACTTTCCTCTCTAACCTTTCTCTCCTACCTAATGTTGGAAATGGTGGTGGTGGGGGATTTGGGTTTAATAAGGGTTGGAAGGGAGAGAGTTTGAGGTAGAAATAGCCAATAAAGTAGCTTAAAAACAAATATGCCAACAGGTTGGAGGGAGGGCTCAGTAGTCCCTCGTGCAACTTGCCTTTCAAGTATGAGACCTAAGTTTGATGCCAAACCCAGAGCCCCAGAACCGCAGAACCAGGCTTCAGTGGCATTAGCCAGTCCAACCTAACCCAGCAAGTTCTAGCCTGGAAGGAGAGTCACACCTGTGGTTATCCTCTGGCCTCTGTGTGTGTATGCTCACATGCACACATGAACACGTACACGCAAACTAAAACTTTAAAAATCAACCCTGGCTACTTATAAGCTCTAAGAAGGCAATCAGAAACAACCAGAGCAGCAAAACAGAAGAGTTTGCACTCTGTGCAGTCGCCAAAATGTGACTTTAACTCCCTTCCGCAAATAAAAACCATGCATTGGAAGGTCAGGCCAAGTGAGTCTTGCCATAGCTTTGTCTGAACTCTGTCCTTGTCACCACAAGACAAGATGGCTGCACCGAGGAGAACTCCAGAGACAGGACCCCTGAATGTGACCTCAAGAGACTGCCCTTTCTAGGCAGAAGGGCTCTCCTAGGGAAGAGAGATGAGGGGTTACATCAGGGGAGGTGGGAAAGAGCAACAGCTTCCATTGAGTTGGAGTCTACTGAGCACCAAGGCGATCAGCTTCCTCCCTGGATCCTGCTGCCCTCTTCAGGAACAAAAAGGAAACTGAGGCTCAGAGAAGACAGTAGCACTGAAAACTGAGGCAGGAGGATCATCCAGCTTTGGAAGCTAGCCTGGGATACAGCATAAGACCATATCTACCATACACACACATCAGCAGAGTTCTTTTGCTAGAAAAGGCAACACAAAGCTTAGGACCATGAGGGCGTTTTAGGGAGCCACAGGCCTTAATAAATGAAGTCATAATAGGCATGCCTTCTTTAGTTAGAACTAACTAAATTCCAGATTTCTTAGCAATGTTCTCAATATCCAATAGTGACACTCTACCAGTAACAGTCATCATCCATCCATGACCATTTACATGCATGATAAACTTTTTTTCAGAAATTGTGTCATTTCATCTTAAAAAGTACCCCCATAGGGCTGAGGTTGTAGTTTACTTCGGAGCGTGCTTGACCTGTGTGTGCGAGGACCCAGGTTCACTCTCCAGCATCACATACATTGGGCATTATGGTGCACACCTCTAACTCAGGAGATAGAGGCAAGAGAATCAGGAGTTCACGGTCATCCTCAGCTACATAAAGAACTTGAGGCCAGCCTGTGCTACATGAGACTCTATCTCAGAAAAAAAAGAAAATAAAAATTCCCAGCAAACTGGTTTTACACCAGTAAGTCTAGCACTCAGGAAGCTAAGGCAGGAGGGTCCAGCATTTGAAAATAGCCTGGTCTACATGGTAAGACTTTTTGTGGGGACTGGAAAGATGGCTCAGTCATTAAGAGCACTTACTTCAAAGGACCCAGGTTTGATTCCCAGCATCTAAATGGTGGCTGTCAATCATCTGTAACTTCAATTCCAGAAGATCTAATACCCTTTTCTAGCCCCTTTGGGCACCAGACACACATGTGGTGCACAGACCTACATGCAGAAACAGATACCCTTACACACACACACACACACACACACACACACAAAAATCATTTATTTATTTTTCTTTGTGAGGGCTGGGGTATAACTCACGGTAGAATGTTTTCCCAGCTTGCCCCACAGACATGCTCTCAGTTCCCAGAACTAAACAAAAACAAACAAAAGACATTAGTAGTAGTCGTCGTCGTTGTCGTCGTCGTCGTCTTCCCAACGTGCAAAGCGGGAAGTGAGGCTCTCCCTGTTGTCTAACCTGTGCAAGAGCAGCCAGCTGGATTCGAACCTGAGCCACCTCCAGTTGCAGTAGGCATCTAATGAAGAATCACAGACACAACAAGTATTGTCACCAGAAGAACACTCTATGCATACAAGGGAGAGTAGTCTTAGAAGATATTAAGTTAGCTGCAAATATTCAAAGGAAGCACAAAGGGGCTGGGAGTGAGGCTCAGTGGAAGAGCATGTGCCGAACATGCCCTGGGTGAGAGCCCCAGCAATGCAAAAACTAAAAGGTAAAACTCAACAGAAGGTGGCACAGTCCATAAAGTCCTTTAATTGCACACATAAGGCCTTTCCTTCCTTCAAAAAGTCAGGCTTAGTGTTGTACACTTGTTACAGCCACACTGGGGAGGCAGAGACAGGTGGAGCCCTGAGTCTCCCTAGCCAGTCAGCCCAGCTTCCTTGGTGAATTCCAGGCCAGTGAGAAGATCCTGTCTCACAACCAAACCAAAAGGTGGACAGCACCTGAAGGTTGACCTCTGGCTTCTATACACATTTACACATGTACATATGCACCTGCACACGACTGTATACCCCCCCACACACACACACACAGAAATTAATATAAATAAACTACAGGGAATGATACAGAAAGGAACATCTGGGGTCAAATCCAAGTCCTGCCACTTTGGTCTCAATTTTACCCTCTGTAAATTGGAATTAATAACACCCCCTTCCTTGGATTCAGGTAGTTCAAATGAGATAATGCATGTGGTGCTCTGTAACATGGCTCCAAAAAGCCAGGTACTGACCGGAAAATCTGTGTTCAGAATAATGCTGGTTAACCCTCTTGTCAAATAAGAGAATCCTCCAGTGTCTAGAAGAAAACAAAAAACAAACAAACAAACAAACAAAAGATGGACTAGTTACTGTCTGTGTCTCTCCTGCTTCTGACTCCTTGGGAAAAGGCCTGACCAGCTTCCTCCGACTCTGACCAAAGACCAGCTTCCTGTCGCTGCCAGCATCCTCTGTTCCCCAGGCGGCAAGGATTGATGGGATGTGTAAAAAGGTCTTCTAGAATCTTGCTCAGTACCACTTTGCGCAGATACCCTTCAAGCCTCTGCGGCACACTCGTTTATCAGGCTTGTGAAAACATGGCAGTGAACCACCGGGTCCATAGCCCAGGCCCAAGCTGTGCCTCACACAAGAGATTGATGACAGGGGTGATGGAGAGAGAGAGGCTGGCTCAGGCAGCTCCTTTGTCCCTGGGAAGAGAAGCTTCACCCCTGGTTGGCTCATCTGCTCCAGAGAGGCTCACAGCCTGACTGTGGCGCCCAAATGGGCCAGAAGGAGTGGGCTGATAACGGAAGGCTTGTCCCAGATCACACAGCAGGACTGTGTGCAGTCAAGTGGCTCTGTGACCTTGAACAAGTCAACACCCTCTCTGTGCCCCCATTAAATCAACTCTGAGCTTGAAGAAATAATGTAAATCTTTTTTTTTTACAGGGCTGTTGAGCACATTAAGTGTGTTCAGACCTAGGAAGTTCCTAGAGGACTGCCTAGCCTACTTAGGGGCTATATTTGATTAGCTACTATCTAGTTGACTCCTTGGTCTTCGTTATAGGAATCCTCTGATTCCCATAATAGTCCTCTTCCATGACTTCAGAACCGCCTCCATCTGCCCAGTTAGTAGTCTGGCATTCAGATGCTTTTTTTCCCTAGTCCATGAGGACCCCAGAGTTTTTCTCATTCTTCCAGCTCATCCCAAATAGGCCTGAAAGCTTACCAGGGTGTTTTCTGGAAGCTTCTCTTCTGGATTAGCCCTAACATTAAGCACGTCTCATGGAGACCTATGAACCCTTCACAAGCATCTACTCTGGGCAAGGATGAAAGTCATTGGACGGAAAGAGCTGTGGCCAAAAGGCTTTCCAGTCAGTAAGTGGCTGCCAAGAGAGTCTCCTTTAGAGGGTCTGGGGAAGCTGTCCTTCGGAGGCCTAATGCCTCTGCACACTGATGTTCCCAGTGTTCCCAAGACACGTCCTCTGAGGATGCAGGAGGCTTGCATTTGTGTAGCCGAACACAGACAGCTGCTGTGTTAATCAACCAAACATGCTCAATCACCTTGTCATTTGGCCCATCAAAAATTCTCCTGCTGAGGGTGGGGTGAGATGACTTAATAGGTGGTGGCACTTGTCACACAAACCTGGGGACTTGAGTCTGATTCCTAGAATCCTCATAAAGGGATAGAAATGACTCCACAAAATTATCTTGTGAACTCCACACTAATGCTGTGGCACAGGTACACACACACGCGCGCGCACGCACACGCGCACACACACACACACACACACATACTTTCTGCAGAGATGTGACACAGACACTTAAGGGTGATCCACAGAAGCTCAGGAGAAATGTCTGGCATTGAAAGCTGTAGACAAATATGGCTCTGTCCCAGCTGGGCACTGAGCTCCCACACACAAACACTGTTTGCATGGAACCAGGAGTCTTATGACCATCACATGGTCACACCAAGGGAACAACACTGAGGGTGAAAGGCAGAAATGACAGCCTATGGCTGAAGGGGGATGGCAAGGACACCCCAGGACCCTTTTCCCCACCAACTGGGCCAAGGGAAATAAGGCAATTACTTTCCAGGTCATGCTTTGTCCATTGAAGATGCACCTCCATCTGGATGCACTGACACACACCTGTAGCCCCAGGATTGCTTGAAGGTGGGAGGCTGAGGCTGGCTGAGGTCTGGACAGTGTAGCAAGATCCTGTGAAAGAAAAGGGAAGAAGGGATAAGGAGGGAGGGAAAGATGTGCCTTCATTCAGAACTTTGAGAGTGTTGTTTGTTTCATTCAGAACTTTGAGGTTGCTGGGTTTTGAGATGGTCTCATATAGCCCAGGCTGACATCAAACTTACTATGTACACAGGAGAACCAGCAATTATGACAAGGCCATCAGCGACCAGCAAGCTCCAGGGCACCAAAGATGCTCCGTATGTGCTCCATCTTCACGGATGTGCAGAATGCCAGTGACTCTGCTTCTCCAGCCCCTGAGCAAGATGGGCAAGAGGTTACCTCCCCGCGTGCTCCAACCACTCTTCCCCTCTTTTTCTTCCCTCTGTTCTTGGAACTTCTGTCTCTCCCTCAATTCCAGTGGGGAGAGAGGTAATCTCGGGCCTTCCTTTTTTTTTTTTTTTTTTTTTTAAAAGATTTATTTATTTATTATATGTAAGTACACTGTAGCTGTCTTCAGACACTCCAGAAGAGGGAGCCAGATCTTGTTACAGATGGTTGTGAGCCACCATGTGGTTGCTGGGATTTGAACTCTGGACCTTTGGAAGAGCAATCAGGTGCTCTTACCCACTGAGCCATCTCACCAGCCCTATCTCGGGCCTTCCTATTCAAAGCTTATCTTGTTAAGGTTGTCAGAAACAGACCTGGCACTCCATTACTGGGTATCTCATCTGATTTTTAGCCACTGTATCATTTTATGTGGGAAAGGGGAACTTGTTTCTATAGAAGCATTTACTTCTCCAGCCAGGAACCTCAGGTTTTCCCCAGCTTGATTTTATTTTAATTTTTTTTAAAGATTTATTTATTTATTATATGTAAGTACACTGTAGCTGTTTTCAGACGCTCCAGAAGAAGAGAGTCAGATCTCCTTAAGGATGGTTGTGAGCCACCATGTGGTTACTGGGATTGAACTCTGCACCTTTGGAAGAGCAGTCGGGTGCTCTTACCTGCTGAGCCATCTCACCAGCGCCCTTGATTTTATTTTTATTTTATGTTATATTTAACTATGTATGGGGGTTATGTACATATGTGGTTGCAGGTCCCCCCACCTTGGAGTCCAGAAGAAGGAGTCATATTCCCTGGAGCTGGAGATAAAGGGGGTCCATTGTAAGAGCAGTATGTGCTCTTAACTGCTGAGTGATCTCTCCAGCCTTCTAGTTCAGGTATAACTTAACCAAAGTCCTAATGTTTACTATTGTTTAATAGGAGCTTCCTGCCTATCCCATGACACCCTAGCAGCTCCAATAGAACTACAGGAAAAGGTGCAAGGAGCATGAGATGCCACCATTCCTGGGACCTCAAGCCACTTCCTCATTTGTTTAGCTTTTATCAAAATGTAGCTTAGTTGATAGAGTACTTACCTATCTAGCATACATGAAGTCCTAGATTTAACCCCCATAACCACATGAAACCAAGCATAGTGGTATATGCCCGCAATCCCAACACTTGAGAAAGAGAGAGACAGAGACAGAGACAGAAGGTTTAAAAGACTAAAGTCATCTTCCACTACATAGTAAGTTCAAAGCCAACCTGGGATACATAACATAAGCCCCATCTTTAAAAAAAATTAAAAAGGAAGGAAGAAAATAGGGGGAAAGAAAGGGAGGAAAGGAGAGAGATGAAGAAAGCAAATGAGAGGAAAGAAGGGGAGAGGCGGAGAGGGAAAAGAGAGGAGAGGAGAGGAGAGGAGAGGAGAGGCGAAGAGAAGCTAAGTTAAATAGTGAAGACTTTTGGTATTTCTTGGTGCTGCATGGTATGGTGGCCACAGCAAATGGAGCCTTCTTCAGCTTGAAACCAGAAGAGAAGAAAGGACAAGTAGAAATCTGCCTGCAAAGAAAGATAGAGAAGACAGACTCAGAAAGAGTCTGTGTCAACTAGGAATTTTTCCAACTTTACGCAAGGTAGAGTTGTCTGGAAAGAGGAAACCTCTGTTGAGAAAACACCTCTACCAGACTGGCTTACAGGCAAGTCTGTGGGGCATGCTCATAATTAATGGTTGATATGGAAGTGTTCAGCTCATTGTGGGCAGTGCCATCCTAGGAAGGTAGTTCTTCATGGTATAACAAAGCTTGCTGAGCAAGCCAGGGAGAGCAAGCAAATAAAAAGCACTCCTCCATTGTTGGGATAGCCCTGGAGTTGCTTTATTTTTTTATGCTAATTCCACTCTCCTGGGAGGGGTTGTGAATGAGGAACAGTCATGTACTCAGGTGACATCTTGTGAACCATCCCCTAATGAATAAAGGAACCAGTCACTGGGCGAATAGGTGGGACTTCCGGGTTGGACAGAGGAAGAGAAGCAGCATGAGAGAGTTTGGTCTTTTTGGACAGGAATAGCATGAGGACAAGATGTAGCTACTAGAGTCTCCTGGTTTCACTGGCGGATCCGTCAGGATTCGGCACCAGAGGATGTAGATTTAATAAGGCTTACAAGATTAGGATTTTAGTTGTTGCACCAGTGATTGAGTTACCGTTGTTTCTGAACTAAGTTTGTATTGCGTTTTCCTTCATGCGGTGGCTCATCTGTGTTCAAGAAAGAAAGGCACAGTGACAAAGCTTGGGTTTGCCTGATGTACATCACAAAGGTCGTGGGGGGTTTAAAGCATGGGACTGGTGTGGAAGTAACCCGTCAGTAGGAACTTAGCAAACTGGGTGGAGAGATTTTGGAGCTCTGAGTCAGAGAGTCTCCACAAAATAAAAACAGGTCAGCCATTGCCCACCAGTGCATGGCCAGCCAGCCCCAATGGGCAGAGAGTTACTGGTGCCTGACAGTAGTGCAGGAAGCTTGCTGGTTCTTTTTTTTTTTTTTTTTTTTCCTGAGACAGGGTTTCTCTGTGTAGCCCTGGCTGTCCTGGAACTCACTTTGTAGGCCAGGCTGGCCTCGAACTCAGAAATCTGCCTGCTTCTGCCTCCCCAGTGCTGGGATTAAAGGCGTGCGCCACCACGCCCGGCGCTGGTTCATTTTAATATTTCCCACAGTACTCCATGGTCTCTATTCTAGTTCTTGAATCCAGGTTCCTGCCTTGAGTTTCTTCTCTGACTTCCCTTCATGATGAGCTATACGATAGAAGGTAAAGTAAGTCCTTTTCCTTGCCCCAGGTTTGGTCATGATGTTTATCCCACCGATAGAAAGCAAACCAGGACAGAGACAAAGAGAAAAGAAAACCAGTGTTACTGTTATCTGACATGTGCCACACAGGCTCCTATTCTGAATGTTTTCCCACTTGGGCCACTTGAGGTGGTTCTGGTGCCTGTGGGAGGAGGGGCATCACTAGCAGAAGTGAGTCACTAGTAAAGGCAATCCCCACTGTATTTTGGCCTTGCACTTTCTACTTAATGGGTCCACCAAATTGTAAGGAGACAGCATCATGTTTCCACTACCATGGATTAGAACCAGTCTGCCATGCCTTTTTTGGACTGAAATGCCATAAAATCAAAAGCAAAAATAAAGCTTTAATCCTCAAATTGATTTGATCTGAGTATTAGTCATAGAGACACAAGAGTATAGCCACCCATCCCAAGAGAGTTGGACACCGTAGACAGAGACAAAGAAGGAAGCCATCTTGCTCTCTAGTGACCTCTGAGGGTATGTTCCCATGAACCCTGCCAACTGTACTTCCAACTGAAAGCCCTTGTTCTCCTCCTCCAATATCAGCATAATTTCCAATCCCTGGTACATGAGCTCACTCCACTAGGTAGTTTTCCTGCAAGCCAGTGATTCTACTAACGGCAAAGGACTGCTGTCTTCCATGGGACACCTGTGTAGAGGCAGGGACATCATTCAAGGACTCTTGGTCCTATCACAAGGAACATGACCTCATGATGTCTGAATACCCTTCTTAAGAGTCCAAGACCCACATACCTACAAAGATTTCCCCCAAATCCTCTGGGTAAATCTTAATATTAGAATCCTGCAAGCGGCCTGGTTATGTTGGAGAAGAGAGGAAAAGCCTGAAACTCCCTGAGTTACTAACATTCACCTCATGTCCAGCCATGACATGAAGGATTGCTTGTTTTGATTGCCTGGTACTGACAAAGTTATAACCCTGCCAGGCCACTACATCATTAGCAAGCAAGCTGCTTGGAGTCAAAAGACTTGGTTTTAAATGATAGCTCTACTACCAACGGACTCTATGACCTCAGGAAAATTTCCTAACTTCTCTGTCATTCAAATTTCTCATTTCAGGCTAGGAATATATCTGTCAGAGAAAATGTGCACAGAGCACCAGAGATTTTATATTTGGTCTCCTGTAGAGCAGGAATATTTTATCATTTCCCATGGAAATAGGACCTGACTTGTGTGGTTTAGAAAATTCTTAGCAGAATAGAAGGAGAACATTTTCCCAATGGTGTAGTCACTGGCACATCGTCCATGCTTCTATAAGTAACCCTAACTAAAACTTATTAGATCACTTAAAATTAAGAAAAACATAGGAAGAAGAGGCTGAGGAAGAGGAGAAGGAAGAGGAAGAAAAGAATACAAAATGAAAGTAGAAGATGAGAACAGGAAGAGGACCCAGGTGAGAGGGAAGGGACAAGAGAGAGTGATGGGGAAAATGGATACAACCAAAATATATTGCATACATTTAAAAATATTAATATGAGAAAAAATTAGCAAAATAAAACATCAAAATACAAGCATGCAAGAGGTTGTCTGTCTACCAGACATATAAATGGGCAGCAATGAGGAGGCATGGAAGAAATGTGTCACAATGAACTAAAGGGTATGTGGAGTGGACAGCTTGGCTGGCTATGTGGTTTTAAGAAACTGAAGTGTAATATTTTTTTTACCATGTCATAAGAGTTGATCTTTTCCCAATGCTTCTTCTACACACCAGTTCAGCCATGTCTTAACCTTTTACCTGTACACTATGACCCTTCCAGGAAAGCAGAACTCTGTGCTGTCTGCTTCTTCTACTCTCACAAGAGCTCTCTAAACCCACTGCACTGGCAGCACAGCATAGAGGCCTGAGTGCACTCAGGTAGACCAGGTGTCTCTACATAGAATATCATTTGGGGTTTGACATTCAACTCTTAGAACCTCTGCTCCAGGGAAATGAGGAGTCTTAGATTGGATTCATGATCAAAAGCTGTCGAAATTACTCTACCAATCTCAGAGTAGAGTGTATCTAGAACAACAATTCTCAACCTGTGTGTCTCCACCCCTTTGAACATCCCTTTTACAGAGGTCACTTAAGACCATCAAAAAACACAGATATTTACATTATGATTCATAACAGTGGCAAAATTACAGTTATGAAATAGCAATGAAAATAATTTTATGTTGGGTATAGTGAGAATTTTGGATTCTTTAAAAACCCATTTGTGTTATATGAATATGTTTTTGTTTTAATCCCAGGTGTGGGATATGAGGTTGCTTCAGTTTGTCCATAGCCATTAACTATGATTATCTTCTACTCTAGGAGGGTCATAATCTTTGCCAGGTGTACATAGATTAATTCTGGGGAGTCTGGGGAGGGAATAAATGCCAAAGCCCAGAGAAGGGTTGGGGGCACTCCAAAGGAGAAGGCTGCTGTTTCCTTTCCTCTACCGCTCTTGGTTACTGTTGTTGAGGTTTGATGAGAATAAATAAGGATATTCTGATACTGAAGATCGGATTTACCCCCAAGAAACCCAATGCCCCTAATCAGCAAGAAGTAGCCTAAAGAGGTCCTTGACCCCTTCCCCCCAACCTTCTTTCTCTCCTACCTAGTTTTGGGGGCTTGGAAGGAGTCAGGGTAAAATAAGGTTCGGAGGGGAGATAAGGATATAAGAACCCAATGACAGAGAAAAAAAAATAGTGCCAACAGTTGGTGGTCACAAAACATGAAGAGCTGTATTAAAGCTTCACAGCATTAGGATTGTTGAATATCACTCTTCTAGAGCCTTCCCTATGCTAGGGAACCTTGCCTTTGTGTGTCATTAATAGAGAACTTCATTCTATGACATAACTTTCAGTTTGAGGTCAGTCAAGAACCCAGAGGATCCTACAATTTGCCCATATTCTAAGCCTGCTACTCTGTGCTCAGTGACAACGGATACCTGGCTCATCCTCCCTGAGCATACTGCCTCAGGTAGAACACAACTGATGTAATGAGGTAAGGATGCAGTGAGGTGAATGGGTCCCCAGTAGGGACAATGACAAGGGCTGGACAAGCATCAGACTCTTCATTCTGAGCAGGTAACTGGTGGTTATGGCCAATGCTGTTAAACACATCACAGAACCTGTTAGCTGCCTCCTCTCGGCCACTGCCATCTCCTTACTCTGCTTTTCCCAGTCTCCTCCATGGCTCTGAGGTTGTTTGGAAGAATGAAGAAATAAATTAATGGTGTCCTTCTGAAATGCCCAGTTCCTGAATTCCCAGGTTCTGTTGGTCAGAAAAATGCATTCTGTAAGTCCCTTTTGTCACTGAACAGAGTCTCAGGATCAGACAGGCTTGGCACCAAAATATTTACTAAACTAGTTTGGACCATACCCTCTGTGTTGGTGAGGTATTGACCAGGAGTCAGATCAGTGGAGAGAGATGCCCTACATGTAATCACAGGAAGAAATTTGGAGCTAAAACATTGGTTTCTTATCAACGTTTTAGTCAGGGTCTTACTATAACCCAAGATTGGTCCCAAACATGGGAGCCCCTACATGCTAAGATTATAGAACTTTGGACTGTACCCAGTCCAACCTATCCTGAGAAACGTGTGTGTGCACACATACAGAACCAGGTCAGGGAAGAAAGTCACCAACTCTGCCTCCCAGACAGTTAAGTGGAGGCCATGAATTATGGGGAGCTGAGCTGTGGTGACATCAGGAATCCAGAAGGGTTCCCTTATCCTGAAGCATATCCTGCCATGTGCAAATTAGCAATACCAACAGATAAATATGCTGCCTGTTTAAGGGACCAGATGGAGTTAGGAAGATAGACTCAGATGCAAAGTCATGGACTCAGGAAATAAATAAAAGTCAAAGATGAGACTCAGAACGTCAGAATTGAGCCCAGGAGGGTCAGATCTCTTTAGCTAGGGGTAGGAAGCTGCCTCACCTCAGCTTACATCCACCCTCAGATGACCCCTCAACAGAAAGGAGGAGAGGAGGCATCTCATTACCCCACTGGTCTCTAGACACTGGGACCCCAGGCTGGTTGGCTACTCATCATTCTCCATGTTATTCCAGCCCTCTTCACCGTTCCACAGAAACCCTTCCTACATGTCTCACTTTATTGAGTATTATAGTCGAAGTCTAAGCTCTGAGGCCACCAAACCAAATCTCTCATCTCTTCATGACAGGCTTACCATGGGTCCTTGGCTCCCATGGGACCAAGATCTGTCTTGATTATCTTTGGTGCCCCAACACCTATCACAGGGCTTGGTGTGAAGTTGCCTAAGTAATGCAACTTGATTTATATAAGTTGCTTAGGGGTCCAGTTCCATCTGTGGAGGAAACTGGCTTGGGCTGTGAGAGAGGAGAGAAAGTAAGAAGAGAGATAACGAGGTTGGACAAGAGCAGGTTGAAATTTGATGTGATGTCCAAATGCAGACAGAGCCACACAGTGCTCGGGGATGGTGAGAGGGATGCTACACTGGGCTGGTGACGAGAAGCATGGGGACAACATGAGCTCTTTTAGTTAGAAGGTGACTTGATGACAGATGGAAGCTGGGAGAGAACAATGCCCTTCATAGTGTTCCCGGAATCATACTAGGTAGAGACAACCCTTTTCCACAACGGCAAGAACATGGCAGCTAAAGTGCTTACTGTTGCCCAAGTGTTGGACATTGAGCACAGGCCAAGACAAAGAGAAAGAGGAGGGAACTAGCAATAGATGCATCCCAAAGGGTTTCGACAAAAAAACCTGACCCAGACCCTCTAATATGGGCCAAACCAACACACACACACACACACACACACACACACACACACACACACACGATGAAAGGGAAAGGGGTGCTCAAGAGAGTCACACTCTGAAAGAGGGTGCTGAAGGGATGAGAAGGTAGTGTTTTCCTGCCTGCTAAGCTACAGTCTGATGTTGTTGGGACAGAAGACTACAGGGCTAGGAGGAAAAGCGGGAGTGATGGATGTCCCAGCTCTCTGGAGCACAGAACCCACATTCTGCTGGAGATCACCAAAGATAGAAGGCTTGATGGAAATGCCCATACGTCAAGATGAGGCCTTCGACAAAAAAGTTGGGCGAGTCTCTGCCTTCCTGGTCCCATGACACGTCCTGCATGGCCAACCTGAAGGTACAGACAGTAGACAATGGGTCAGAACCCCAGAACAGTCCAGGGCAAACAAGGGCCAACTCAGAAAGGAGACTAGAGATGTGTGATATTTGTGAGGCTGAAGGACTTCTCAGTGCCTGTGCCAACCTGAATTGAAGCCAGCAGCCCTGCAGTCCACGTGGAGACCACCACACAAGCTAAAGAAGAAAGCCACAAAGAAAATAGGACCACTAGAGTCTCCTTTGACCTTCGGGGGAATTATTCCCTAACCCCCAAGGAAGTCCAGACTCCAACTCCAGAGCAGACCTAGTTACTGACCAAACTGGTTGGTTGGTAGAAGGTAGATTCTAAATGGGAAGAGTAGTAACAATACATACTGTCCCTGTGGCCCCTTCCTCCAAGTCCAGATATGACCCTATATGAGGCAAGGGGAAATTCCAGCTTCTCAAGAGCCCAGCGTGTTTTAGTGTGTGTGTGCGTGCGCATGTGCGTGCATGTGTGTGTGTGTGTGTGTGTGTGTGTGTGTGTCTGTGTGTCTGTGTGTCTGTGTGTGTGTGTGTGTCTGTGTGTGTGTGTTTTTGACACCAGGTTCTGTGTAGCCCAGGCTAGCTTGGATATCACTATGTAACCAAAGATGACCTTGAACTTCTGATCCTCCTGCCTCTACCTCCCAAGTACTGGTATTCTGGGCCTGTGCCACAGCGGTTTCATGCAGGTGCTGGGGATTGAAGCCAGCTCTTCGTGCACACTAGGCAAGCACTGTTACCAACTGAGCTACATCCCCAGCCTGAAACCTGTAGTTCTGACCTCCACAGCTGTCAAGTTATGGACTCCACTCTAGCCAGTGTTAAAGGTAATTTGACAGGGTTCAGCAATAAGAAGTGGCTGGGGGAAAAAATGAAACACTATTTCATTTTCCACACCACCAAGTTGACACTAGTCAATAAGCGACCATGCAGAGGCCACCATGGAGCCCAAAGTGGGGAACTCCTCCCAGCTCCCCACCTGTTTCTTACACACGTAGAATTCAAGTCAAAAACCCCTCAGTCTTAATTACCAAGCAACAACAACAACAACTCGCCAGCCCCCTCACTGCATGTCTTTATACTGTCATCTGTTCTGGCATTTTAATATCCAACTTCCCGTTGGAAGACAGATGCCTGGATGTTCACACCCCGTTCTAATGGCTTAATACCCTGGGTACTGGAGTGGGGGAGGGGGCCCTGGAGAAGGGGGAGGATGAGAGCCGCCACCACATTGAGCACAACTTTGGAGCAAATGGGTTTGAATATTCATTAAACAACATTTAATTTAAATACCCAAACTCTGGAAGCCGCAACATATGGCCTGTTTTATTTTACATAAACTGAATAGGAGGTGGAGCCATTAGTTTCTGCAGACATAATGTTCATTACCAATGAAGAATGTCTTCCTTCGAGGGCATCCCAGCATTGTCCTGGGCCCATAGGCCTGCTGCCCCCGAGGGTCAGACAAGCCTCTGTTGAGGGCTCCCTGGTGGCCCACACTTGGGGCGGCTACTTCAGATAAATCCCTGTCCCCGTGAGGATGCAGGTTAAGGCCTTTGTTGTCTCCTCAGTTCATGCTTTGGGGAATAGGTATTTTTGTCCTCCTGGACTGAGCCCCCTTAGTAGCTAGAGACAAGATCTGGTAGGTAGCGTAAGTCGCAGTAGTCGGTGGCCTACAGACTTCTCCATGTCACCAGCCACTCAGGGGCCTGGGACCTGACTGTGTATACAGGTGTACAGAAAGCTCTGGCTGGAGCCAGGTCACTCTCTGGGTGGGTATGGATATCAGTTGTGAATTCACTTCCAGGGCATGGTACATGGACTCTAGTGCTAGATACAAATGTGTCCATGTATTTTTGGATGCAGTTGTGGCTGTGTGTGTGTGTGTGTGTGTGTGTGTGTATGTGTGTGTGTACAGCAGGTGTAAGATGAGGCTTTTGAAGCTGTGTGTATGTATAAAAGGATTCTGGTATATAGGTACACACAGCTACCTGGTTTTTCATACATGCATGCATGGCAATGTTCTCTAACTGACTTACACTAAGGGATTTGTAACTTGGGCTCGCAGTTACCTGGGGTACATGGAGAGAGTGTCCAGGAATATAAATACATTAATAAAAAGGCACTTGGGGCAACAGGGATTGGTGGTGGGAAACAGCTCAGTCAGCAAAGCACCCTCTATACAAGCATGAGGACTTGAGTTCAAATCCCAAGCCCTGCATAAAGAGCTAGGTGTAGTGGTGCATCTCTATAAACCCAGAGCTGGTGGAAGCAGATGAGGCACGGGTTCCTTGAAGTGCACAGGGCAGCCAGCACAGCCAAATCAATGCGCTCCAGGCAGACAGCAATGAAGGAACACAATGGAGGTAAACCCCCAGCCCTACACGCACGCGCGCGCGCGCGCGCGCGCACATACACACACACACACACACATGCACACGCAGAGAGAGACAGAGAGGCAGGGACACAAAGAGATAGGCAAAGAGAGACAGAGAGACAGAAACAAATTCAAGGCCAGCCTGGGCCAAACCCAACCTCAAAAAGGATAAAATTGCCGGGCGGTGGTGGCACACACCTTTAATCCCAGCACTTGGGAGGCAGAGGCAGGCGGATTTCTGAGTTCGAGGCCAGCCTGGTCTACAAAGTGAGTTCCAGGTCAGCCAGGGCTATACAGAGAAACCCTGTCTCGAAAAACCAAAAAAAAAAAAAAAAATAGGACAAAATTTTGGGAGGGAAAAAAAAAATCTGTGGGTTCTCATCTCAAACAGATAGGCATTTTGCTTTTTGTCCTTAACAAACATGGTTTCCTTTGTAAATACATGTTTCTGTTTTCATTTTTGTTGTTGTTGTTTTGACACAGGATCCTGAAATGTTGCCCCCAATAATCCTCCTGCCTCAGTCTCCCAAGTGTTAGGCTTATAGATGCCAGCCACCACATCCATCTCGCTTATACATTTATAAACATTTCAGGAAGGAATGCACAGGCCACCCCACCAAAGGGCAAAGAGAGATGAAGGACTCCAAGTGTGGTCCCCAGCAGGTACTGGCTCACTATGTCAAAGCATACGTGTGCAGGAACTGTGGCAGCAGAGGCAGTTGTGGTCCCAGCTAAGGGAGACAGTGGGAACAAAGGGAAGTAAAAACTAGCTTGTCGCTGCTCCAAATGTCATCTTCATCCTCTGGGGTCTTCTGTAAGCCACTGACTACCGTGACAATGCAGGGGGACAGATTATCCCCATGGCTAAAGCCACACTGTCCCCTCTCAGGAAGAATCTCTCTAGGGTGGTGCTTGGCCCCCACCCTCCAGGCTAGTATGGAACAAGAGCTTGGACAGAAGCTTGATGCTATGTCAGGCTCTGCCCCCACTTTTATCAATGCCCGGTGTCCAAATAGTAATACCAGCAAGGGCACTTCCCTTGAGCAGGCTGCAGGATCCAGGGACAAGTCCCTCCCCTTGGTGGAGATGGGCCATGCATCTGGAATTTTTTAGCCTGACACCCAAAGGCTCTCTGACTGTTACACTCACTCTAGGACCCAAAAAAGTATGGGTTGTGAATAAAATGGAGAAGACCACCACAAAAGCAGATCTTTCGAGCACCATGCAGACAAGCTGATCATTTTTATCTACAATCTGCCCAAGATCGGCTTTGTTTTTATTTGTACTCAGGTTATCCGTGTCTGCCTCCTGCTGTTTATGTGTGATGTAAGTACACATGCTTCCTCTCTCCCGCTCACTGACGATGCACAGGGCTAGACACATGGTTCAGTGGCTAAGAGCACCTACCGTTCTTGCAAAGGACCCAGGTTCCATTCCTAGCACCCACCTTGAGGGGGTCAAAACCAGCTGCACTTCCAGTTTCAGAGGATCTGGTGCCCTCTGCTGGCCTCTGCAGGTACCTATATGCACACAGTACACGTAACATAAATTCAAGATACACATGCAGACATGGGTGCACACACACAATCTGGTATAATTGGTGTTAAAATTTTTTATTGTTGTTTTAAACAGATGTCTTGTAGCCCAGACTGGCCTCAAATTCAATCTGTATTCAAGGCTGACCTTGAACTCTGAGTTCCCTAGCTCCACCCTCCAGTGCTGGGATTACAATTTGTACTGCCATGCCCTGCATTTTTTTTTTTTTTTTTTTTGGTTTTTCAAGACAGGGTTTCTCTGTGTAGCCTTGACTGTCCTGGAACTCACTCTGTAGACCAGGCTGGCCTCGAACTCAGAAATC
>NC_034597.1:16027720-16028994 GCF_900095145.1 Mus pahari | reverse complement strand
GCCTGGTCTACAGAGTGAGTTCCAGGACTGCCAGGGCTACACAGAGAAACCCTGCCTCGAAAAAAACAAAAACCAAAAAACAAAAACAACAAAAAAGAACATGTCAGTGGCTTAGGCAAGAATTGAGTGATGGGGAGGTAAGCAGCTAGATTCCAGATGGGAAAGAAGGGACAATACTGATGAACAAGTTGTGGAATATAAGAGGAAGGCTCCAGGCTGCAGAGAAGTGAGGCTTTCAGTCCAGTCAGGTGAAGGGACAAGCTGCCCTCCACAGAGCAATGAAGAGAAGTGGGTAGCAGATGAAGACAGAACCCCAGGGGCTCTGCATCTGACTGAGGACTTTACATGATGCACACGTGAAGGCTCACACTCCTGCCTCACATGCCTCCTCTAGTTACAGCCTGCCCTGTAAAGAGCTGCTACAGCCCCAGCACAGTTAGCGCTGCCCTCGTCCCCAGCCTCCTGCCCATGCATCTCCAGGTTTGTGCATAGGCTTCCTGCTCTTTCTGAAGAGGCTCTGTATCACATCTACAGCTCCCAAACCCAATCCCTTCACCTCCAAAGGGGAAATGGCAAGAGTTGTGCAGTGCCAGGGAGTTTTAAAAAAACATCTGCCTGCTGTGTCCGGTTGTAGTCTGGTGCCCTGGGTTTCTGAAGCTCAGCTAAGAAGTTCCCGACTGCAGGCTGGAATGAATGTCCAAGCCAGCTTGAATTCCAAATGCCCAGGCTTGAAGTGACAGAGCCTGGGAGGATTACAGACATTGGCTGCCCCGAAAGGCTGAGTAGAAAACGCACTGACAGCATGCTCTGGAGTAGACACGAACCCCAAAGTCACCCCACTGTCTAACAAGGCTGTTGAGGTGGCTAATATGGATGGTCAACTTGGCAAGATCTCAAATCACCTAGGAAACAAACATCTGGGGGTTCCTAGGAGTAAGCCTCTAGATTGACTTTATTGAAGTGGGAAGATTCATCCTAAGATCTGGGCTAACTGTTCCATGGACTGGGGGTCGAGGGTGGGAGTGTTTCCCAGGATGAATACAAAGGAGAAAACAGACTGAATACCAGCTTCCTGGCTGGAGACAGAATGTAACCTCCACCTCACCTTCTCCACCATAATAGGCTATACCCCCTTGAAATGCCAGGCAAGGTAATCTCTTCCCCTTTAAGCCACTTTCGCCAAACACTTGGTCAGAGCGATGAGAAAAGGAACCACTGCAGCACTCCACCTGCAGCACTCCACCTGCAGCACTCCACCTGCAACACTCCACCTG
>NC_034597.1:16025812-16027241 GCF_900095145.1 Mus pahari | reverse complement strand
CACCTGCAACACTCCACCTGTACCACTCCACCTGCAACACTCCACTTGCAACACTCCACCCGCAATATTCCATCTGCAGCACTCCGCCGACACAGCCGTTCCTTCCCTTCCATTTCTGCTAACCTCCCCAGGCACTTCCAGTAGCTCCCTTCCAAGGGAGGCCTCCACCTCCCCTGGCTGCCTGGCTCTGCATCTGGATGCACGATATCTAGTTGGTTAGGAAAGCCAACTGCAAGTCTCAGCACCAGACTCCAAGGCTCCCCTCTCTGCACGGAAATCATCTTGAGGTCTGTGGCCTGCCTCCTCTGGTCCAGTTGACACAGTGGCCTTCCCACTGTACCCTGAGGCTCAGGCTTCGAGATTCAGAATTTCTTTCCCCACTCCTCCCCTAGTACAATAGCTTATACCTAGGCACTTGTGCACAATAGGTAGGTCTTAAAACATTTTTTTTTTTTAAAGTGGGACTAAACTACCACCAACACATTGTCTGAGACATGAGTATTCTTTTGAGAGATGTTCAGTTTACCCAAAGACAGCCTGTTCCGGAGAGGGCCAGCCCAGTGGGCAACAAGGCAGGTCACGCCGTAGTCCCCAGGTTGCTCCCATGGCGGCTGTCTCCTCTCACCTTCAGGATGTGTAGAAGCCAGAGAGAGATCCCTTCTCATCTCTCTGCTCACTCACCTTCTGCCCAGGGACGTTATGAGAATTAATGGGATGACGGATGAAGCGCCTCCAAGGAAACAGGCTACATAAATCCAAAGTGTTATTATTAAATTCCAAATTTAGCCCTTGGGATCAGTGAGACATGACAAATCTGGGCTGGGAGCAATCTCAGCTGCATGGACAGGAAGTCCCTATAAAACCAGAACCCATGACATATAGGCTTTGGGGGCTAAAAGAAACTCTAAGTGCGCCTCCTCCCCCACCTCCAGTCTACACTTCACAAAAGGCTGGGAGAGGCTCTTAAGGGGGTCCCAGCACAGAAGCAGCCAACCTCTGCTCATCCTCGCAGGGGCAGGATTGCTCACTGTCCTCAAGCTCCTGTCTTCTTCCATTACCTTTGAGCTTTAAGAACTTGCTCCTGGGTAGGGGGCTGTCACTCAGTTGAGAGAATGTTTGCCTCCTATGCACAAAGGTCTGGTGTGGAGGCATTATCGCACATATCTGTAATCCCATCCCAGCACTTGGGAGGCAGAGGTAGGAGGAGAACCAGAAGTTCAAGATCCGGCTGGAGAGATGGCTGGGTTTTTTTTTTTTTTCAGAGGTCCTGAGTTCAATTCCCAGCAACCACACGGTGGCTCCACAACCATCTGTAATGAAATCTGATGCCCTCTTCTGGTGTGCAGGCATATAGGCAAATAGAGCACTCATATACAGAAGTCAATAAATCTTAAAACAAGAAGAAGTTTAAGGCCGGGCGTGGTGGCGC
>NC_034597.1:16022790-16025217 GCF_900095145.1 Mus pahari | reverse complement strand
AAATAAATAAATAAATAAATAAATAAATAAATAAGGAACTAACTAACTAACTAACCTATTGTCCAGCCACACCCATTCTCTCGCCTTCCATGCCCAGGACCACTTTCAGGCTTTTCCTGTAGGACAGCCATGACCAATAGAACAACTGCCTTTTCACTCCTAAGTAAAAACCCCTGACATTGCCAGCAGGCTACCCACAACCACAACCAGAAGGCAAGCCACCTTGACACTCTGTCGTGCGTGGATTCTCCTTGTAATTTCAAAGCCTGACATAACTCCCAGGAAAACCCATAAGACATGACAGAGTAGCAGACCCCTGCCCCTGCGAAGGCAGACAGACAGACATTCAGCTCGCACGAAATCACAGCAGGACACTACATTACCTACTTTTAGATTTGGGGCCTTACTCCTGCATTGGAGGGATCTAGATAATCACACCCCTAAAAACCCCCAGGGTGAGATCTAAGTAACTGGGACTTCTTGGAGCAAAGAGTCATGGTGTTTAGAGGAGTCCACCCATGGGGGGTTTGGGGGAGAGGGCAGACGTAGGATGGGACACCAATAGACACCTATTAAGTGATTCTCAGACAGTCTCTTAAATTCTCAATTTTAGTTGCTTTTCCCTCAGCTAGGAACACTATTGGGGTTGGTGGCATGTAATCTCTGCAGGTTGACGCAGTGAGTTTGAGAATTTTAGGCCAGGCTGGGTTATACAGTAGCCTGAAGTCAACCCATTCAATTTAGCAAGACAGTCTCAAAACAAACAAACAAACAAATGATGGGGGAAGGTGTGGCCATCTAACTAGGGGTTGTAGCATAATAATAAAGAATTTAGCTAGCATGTGCACAATCCTGGTTCTGTCCCCTTCACCACACACACACACACACACACACACACACACACACAGAAGATCCCTTACAGTTCAACAATAAAAGCACAATAAGGAAATAAGGGCTGGAGAGATAGCTCAATCAATGATGTGAGCAACTTGCAAGCATGAGGATGTAAGCATGAGGACATCAGTTTAATCCCCACAATCCATAAGGTTTTGTTGTTTTGTTTTGTTTGTTTTTAAGGGCAGACATTATGACACACACACTTGTGATCCAAATGCTAGAGATGGGATCTGACTCCCTCTTCTGGTGTGTCTGAAGAGAGCAATGGTGTACTCATATACATTAAATAAATAAATAAATAAATAAATAAATAAATAAATAAATGTAAAAAGATATTTTTCTTAAGGTTTATGTGCTGATTAGTCTTAACTGTCAATGTGCCAACCTAGAATCATCTGGAAAGAAAGTCTTAGGACATATCTGTGAGGATAATCTGGATTGTTAATTGATGTAGGAAGACCAGCCCACTGTAGGTGGCATCATCCCCTAGACAAGGAATCCTGAACAGTATGAAAGGAGAAAAATAGATAAGAGCCAACCAGCAATTGAACATGTATGTGTTCATTTCTCTCTGCTCTTGATTGTGGATGTGATGTCACTAGCAGTCTCCAGCTCCTGCTGCTGTGACTTTCCAAAGTAATGGACTGGAACCTAGAATTATGAGCTAAAATAAACCCTTTCTCCTCTAAAGCTGTTTTTGTTAGGGTATTTTTCATAGCAACAGAAATGACAATAGAACAACATATATTCATAAATAAGCATATAAAAAGATGGTCAAAACGATTAGTTGGGTTGTTTTTGCTTATTTGTTTGTTTTGAGATAAGGTCTCTCTGTGAAGCTCTGGATGTCCTGGAACTTGCTGTATAGAACAGGCTGTCCTTAAACTCACAGTTATATACTTGCCTATACCTCCAGAGTTCTGCAATTAAAGTTGTGTGCTCCTGTGCCTTGCAAAACCAGTTATTATGAAATGTAAATAAAAACTATAATGAAGGCTGGAGGTTTAGTTCTAGATTACAATACAGACCTATGTATAGATGAAATAAGACTCTGGTTTTGATCCACAGAGTACACATACAGACATAAAAAGACATTCATAAACCAAGTGTGGTGGCAGACACCTGTAATCCAGCACTAGAAAGGTTGAGGCAGAAAGATCTGAAGTCCAAGGCCAGTAAGATTACTGGCTACTGTAAGGATTTGAATGAGAAGTGGCCCCATGAACTCACATGTTTATTTTTATTTTTATTTTTTTTATTTTTGATTTTTCGAGACAGGGTTTCTCTGTATAGCCCTGGCTGTCCTGGAACTCACTTTGTAGACCAGGCTGGCTTCGAACTCAGAAATCTGACTGCCTCTGCCTCCTAAGCGTTGGGATTAAAGGCGTGCGCTACCATGCCCGGCGAACTCACATGTTTAAATGCTTGCTTCCGGGCTGGTGAGATGGCTCAGTGGGTAAAAGCACCTGACTGCTCTTCCGAAGGTCTGGAGTTCAAATCCCAGCAACCACATGGTGGCTCATAACCATC
>NC_034597.1:16018355-16022740 GCF_900095145.1 Mus pahari | reverse complement strand
ACCACATGGTGGCTCATAACCATCCGTATCAAGATCTGATGCCCTCTTCTGGAGTGTCTGAAGACAGCTACAGTGTACCTACATATAATAAATAAATAAATTTTAAAAAAAAAAAAAATGCTTGTTTCCCCAGTTAGTGGAACTGTTTGAGAAGGAAGAAGGGGTGTGGCCTTGTTGGAGTAGGTGTGTCATTGGGAGTAGGTTTTGAGGTTTCAAAAGCCCACAGCAGGTTCATTGTCTTTTTCTGCCTGCTGCCTGTGGATGGGGATTTAAAGCTTTCAGCTACTGATACAGTACTGTTTCTGTCTGTTTCCCACCATAAACATGGACTAATGCTCTAAAGCTGTAAGCAAGCTCTAATTAAATGCTTTCTTTTATAAGAGTTGCCTAAGTCATGGTGTCTCTTCACAGCAATAGAACAGTTAACTATGTAGTGAGTTCCAAACCAACTTGAATCATACAATGAGATCTTATTTCAAACAAACAAATGAACAAGCAAACAAAGAAAACAGGACTGGTAATGTAGCTCACTTGGTAGAATGCTTGCCTAGCATGTATGAAGCCCAGGGTTTGCTCTCCAGCACATAAAACAAGGTGATGGTGGGCTATAATCTCATAATCTACTTGGGAGGTAGAGTCAAGAGGGTTGGAAGTTCAAGGTTGCCTTCAGCTACGTATTCAGTTAGAGGCCAGTCTGGATAACATCATAAGATGCTGTGTCAAAAATGCCAAAACCATAATTAACTTATCCCTTCACACTCTGTTTGGCAGCTAAAATCAATACTACAGATACTAACAAGTGTTGGAGAAGATGTAGAGAAACTGGAGCATAAAGCTTGCTCGTGTTCTGGCGTGATTTTTCTCACACCAATCCCAGAGAAGCCTCCAGCGCTGTTTTTCAGTTCTTCGCTAAATACCTGTCAGTTTTCTAATAAAGGGTTTAATAAAATCCCCTTGTGTTCCAGAGGCCTTTGGTCAAAAAGACCCTAAAACAAGCATCCGTCGTTTTCCTTCTGCCCCGGCAAAGACTGGTACTGGTCCCTACGCCATTCTCCATTGATGGTTTAGGCTAGAGCTGGTCTATGTGGAGAAGGTACGACCTCTCCCAGATGTGCTGGGGTTGGGCAAGATGGGGACCTTCACCTAGTCATCCACAGCGACGTTTTCCTCAGACCTCTTATGGTGAGCGTTTGTTTCCTTGTCTAATTCTTAGCCCACTTGTGATTTGCACACGCCACACAACAGCAGCCATGTGAGATAACAAAGAAGGGAAACCATCTGGGCCATTGCTGACACTAGAGAACTGCGGCGTCCACCAGGCCTTTGCCTGAGTGCTAAGTGTCCTGCCTACTCAAGGCTGTTTACACTGAGTCAGAGTTACTAGCAGCCAAGACCTCCTCCCAGTCCACTGAATCTACAGCATAGGAAGCACCAAGGTTGTGATGCCAAGCCTCGTCCTCCCAAGGGTCGCCTCTGTGCTAACGACAGACTGTGCGGGAAGACGGGACAGTGAGGTAGAGAGAATGGAAAAGGTAGCACGGAGCTTCATGAACTCCGTGATGTAAGGAAGGTAGCTGAGGTGTAGCTCAGATAAAGCATTCTCTCTCCCTGCTTGCTCCATCCCAGCACCACGAGCAGGGATGTATGGAGGGGATGTCTGTGTGTGTGGCAGAGGGGGGATGCCAATGTTTGTGTATGTATTAGTGAACCTGAGCTTCTTCAAATGACACATGCTGTCAGGAGGGGCATGAGTTATGGGTGAAGCAGCCCGAAGCCCAGTCCCCTCCTTACCACTAACAAATTGAGAGACCTCAGCAAGTCACTGATGCTCTTCACACTTCTGTGGAGGTACGAGATCATCCAAAAGAGGCCCGCTGCTTCCCTGGGAGAGCAGGTAGCTCTGGATTTCTGAGCTCGAGGCCAGCCTGGTCTACAAAGTGAGTTCCAGGACAGCCAGGGCTACACAGAGAAATCCTGTCTAGGAAAAAACAAAACAACAACAACAAAAGAGGCAGAGGCAGGCGGATCTCTGAGTTCGAGGCCAGCCTGGTCTACAAAGTGAGTTCCAGGACAGCCAGGGCTACACAGAGAAACCCTGTCTCGAAAAAAACCAAACCAAACCAAACCAAACCAAACCAAACCAAAACAAAACAAAACAAAAAATGCACCCTCTACTGTGGAGACTAGTGACTCAGTGGTCTTGCTGGTGGGATGGGCAGTTTCTAACCAAACGCTGTGTATCATCAGACACGGTGGGAATCAGAAGAAGGCTGGAATCTCCCTTGATATTGGGTACTTCTATAGGCTTATATTGGCCAGTGCCAGAGGCTTAATGCCTAACTCGGAGACCATGATGTAAATCTTTCCTTCGTCCAAACACACAGAATAGAAATCTATATAGAGGCAAATCCTAGGTGTCTAAGGACCTGAAAAAAAAAAAAATCCAATTTGGTAGGTTCCACCTTATTGCCTTGCAAGTCCCTGGAAAGGCTTACTGAAACGGACACTGGAGATGGATGTCATGTCATAGCCCCTGCAGTGTCCTCGCACCACATGCCTTTCAGAGCCGGAGCTGGGCTCTTCCCCGGCCCCCTGGGGCAGGATTTGTATGTTTTTATTTGCATGTGTACATTTACACTTATTTTTGAGAGCAGAGAATCTACATGCCTGACGCTTCTGCTGTAGGAGGGGAGGATAGACCAGGAGACAGAAAGGGGGGCTGTCGGCTTCCTCCTTTCTTCCCTAGGGCAGGATTTTTAGACACTGGAAAGAGGAGCTGAGAGCCACCTAATCAAAGCTATTCCCCTCAACCTCCTGGGAAACTGGGGCCCAGAGGTGAAGGAAAACTGCCCCAAATCGCAAAGCAAAGACTCGACGATGGCTCCTGGTTCCCATCTAAACAAGACAGCACTATGACACCGAAGCACGTTGAATGCGGAGCCATAATCCGCTACTGGGGTTCTAGTGCTCTGCCCTCCAAAGGAACTGTAAGCTGCCTGACTGGGCAGCTACAAAAGGGGGATGTTGTTTGCAGAGGATCTGCAGAGACCTTGCCCCACGGATGGGTAGGCATCGCCATGCACATGTGAACAGCAGCAAGCCCTCCAGGTTCAGTTTCGCCACGAGGGCTGAATCCTGTAAACAAGATTACCACCCCGGCAGACCTTCCCGGAAGAAGAAAGGCTGACCCCTCTGTTAATCTGGCAGCACGCTTTCTTCAGGCTTCCCGAGAGCGGCAGCAGCCGCGACAACAAAGCCGGCGATTCCAAGCCTGAACCCACAGTGCCCCCTCGTGGAAGACGGCCGCAGGGACCACTTTTATTCCACCAAGGAAGGTTCAGGATTGTGGCTATCAAAAGCATCCATTGCTGGCCCCCAGAGCTGTCTCCTCCCCTCCCCCCAATACCCTTAACTTTACTCCGCACCAGATGCACCTGCCAGGCTTGCTAAAATCCAGGTAACTGGGCCCCACTCTCACTTTCCAGTAGTTGACTGAGTAGGGTCCTGGAGTTAGCAGTTGGTGCTGTGGCTAGAGTGAATACCCATGACCTGCCTTAGCTACTCTGGCTCATTAGGCTATGTAACTTTAACTCCCTGTAAACCTCAATTTCTTCATCTGCAAAATGGGGATTATTAGTGCCTCCCTCCTAGACTTAGATCCCAGTATAATCTCAAATCTTTTCATGTGTATATTACATGTATATATTTACATGTGCTTATCTGTGCATGCACATATGGAGGCCAGAGGTAGACCTCAGACCACCTCTATTAATCTTCACCTTACTTTTTGAGACAGGGTCTCTAATTAAACCTCATCATTTAGGCTTAGGCTGGGAAGGCTCCCAGAAATCTGCCTGTGGTTTTCCTAGCACTAGGGTTATAGGTACCCACTTCAGCCCAGCTCTCATGTAGGAGATAGGGATTTAAACTCAGGTCCTCTCCAGTGCACAGCAAGCACTTTACCCACTAAGCATCCCCCTAGTTTTGTGCCCGGAATTTTTATTAGCAGTAGTTGTAGTATTACCGTTCATTCACAAGCTTCTCTTGGACAAGACCTGTCGCATGAGAGACATAGGCAGAAAAGACCTTTGTGAACTTTGAGTCCAAGCTTCAAAGCTGTTAAACTTTCAGATGAATGTTCCCACTCTGAGCTACAAAGTGAGCACCGGTGAACAGCTGAGTATTTTTAACAAACCCTCACTACTCAAGCCTGCTCTTGTACCTGATCTAGAGGGAGGGGTGGGAGTCCTCTGTTCCCCTTCCCCCATGGCTCCTGCTGCTGGATGCTTAATCATTTTTCATGGCCTCAGATGAGACTCTGCTCTTGAATTTGAGCCAGATGATGTCACAATTTCCCATTACCTCCGGAACCTTCCAGGATCCAC
>NC_034597.1:16004751-16017695 GCF_900095145.1 Mus pahari | reverse complement strand
TTTTCATGGCCTCAGATGAGACTCTGCTCTTGAATTTGAGCCAGATGATGTCACAATTTCCCATTACCTCCGGAACCTTCCAGGATCCACGTTCTTACATCAAGTTTGGCTATGGACTGCCACCATGTCCCAACCTGCTAGCCATTCCAGGAGCCAGACCACAAGATCCTCAAGTTCACTCTCCTATTGGCTTATCTTTCCTCCCCGGGTGCCAGATCAGGAACTGGTGGTGCATAGTTAACTTGGTAAATGGGGAATGTCGTTGGCTAGGCTACTTATGTTCAGTATCCCTATGGCAAATGGCACCTCACTGACCAATGGCATGCCCCAAAGAAAGCAGCCTGGTGACTGAACATATAGTAATACCTTAGGGTCACACAACTGCATACTAAACTCACCCTCACACGGTACCCCCCCAATCTGGTAGTTAAAACTACGGGTTGTCAGACCTCTCCTGCATGGAAGATACACCTTCCTCTCCAGGTAAATTGTAGACCACTGTCCACATAATGTACTACTTATAACCCACCTGCCTCAGCCCCATGAGTTTGGTATAAAGTAACTCTTCAAATTCTACTTTGGCAAGGAAGGGAAGCAGTGAAGGACAGCTGAAAGCCACACACAGGGTGCTGGGGCAATCCAAAAGCAGCACCAAACTCGACGGAGACAATCCACTTGCAGAACCATCTCCAGCCTTTCTTCCCACCCTTGATGGTTCCTACATGGAAGGAAGCTCACACACCAGGCACAAGGTCTGGAGTTTTGTGCCTTGTGCTCTCGTTCTTGTTAATTTCCAGTTAGTGCTAGGCTGGGGAGGGTGGGGTGGGCTGTTATGTTTCCTTAGTAAGATCAGGGAAACATTTGCATTCTTATAAAGGCCTGCACAAAGCAAGCAGAGAGCAGTGCCATCTAGTTCTCAGGGGAACACTCCTAAGCTCAGCGTAACTGCACACAACCTAGATTCCCCATAGCCTCACTTCCTGTCAGCTGCTCAAGCCCCTCAGCCTCCACTGTTATGCCATCCTGAGACTCAAAAGAACTTGATTCAGAATGTCAGAACAGGTACCCTTCAAAGCCCTCGATTTGAATATGAACTCAAACATCCAGAGGAACTCAACGTAGCAGAGGCGACAAACTGATGAGGGTGCTAACTGGCTAAGGCAGAGGCTGGTTGCCCACTCAGGCTGCCTACAGCCATCACATAGGAAGGTGGGTACAGTGGCTTTAGCTATTTCAAAAATACCCCCACTATCAAGGAAAGCTTACAGGTAGCCAGTGTGACTTGGTTGTTTCTCTGGAGAGCCTGGCCTACTTTCTGGAGCCCAGGAAGCATGCCTGTACAACTGTCCCTGCCCACATCAGGCACAGAAAAGGCTCATGCACATCCACTTGCCCCAGCTAGTTATCAGCTTTGACACCTGACTTTAAGAAAACCGGTTTAGCTGGACACAGGCCTTTAAATCTTACCACTCAGGAGGCAGATCTCTGTGCTGCACTCCTTTCAACAGACTAGCTATGTATGTAACTTCCTGCCAACAGCAGTCTCTCCTGTACCCTTAGGTCGCTCCTGTTCCCATACTCTCGCTCAACAACCAACCCCCAGCTCTAGGTTTCCTTGGCTTTTTCCAGACAGGGTTCTGTATAGCCCTAGGCATCCGGGAACCAGACTAGCCTGGAATCCACTTGCCTCCTGTGCTGGAATAAGGCTCCACTCTAGCCTCTGCTGTTTAGTTACCTCGGGCTCATCTTACTCCACATAACCCTAGCCTTCAGACCATGGCCCACTCTACTCATTTGATTCCAGCAAGGGAACTGATTCCCTAAAACAGCTTCACACTCAAGTCTGCAGCTACAAGTCACATCTTTGCTCCCCACGCTGAAGCCCCATTTTCCAATGCTGTTCAAATCTCACTGCTTTAATGTCTCATGACAATTGACATGAGGGTTGGAGAGGCTCAGTTATTAAGAGCAACCCCATGGCACCTCACAACCATCTCCAACTCCAGAGGATACAACACCCTCAGACACATGCAACCAAAACACCAATGCACATAAAATAACTATTTGCCTGAAGCTAGAACTAAACGTCAGCCAGCCACAAGGCACTGAAAACTTGAAACCAGGCCATCTTCAAGAGCAAACCACTCATCTCTCCAGTCCCAAGATGTCCCTAGTTTTCCACCCAAGTTCATTGCATTTACAAGATTCCCACATGGACCCATACAAATTGATAAAACACAGCCTTTAGAGAAAAACTCACCTAAGATCCACACAGGCTGAGCTTAACTTTCAGCATAAAAATAAATTTAAACTAATGCCTTTCAGGTGATTCCTACCCTAACTGCCCAACCAAACACCAACCAACTCAGTTTAGGCTCTTGACTCTAATCCCTCCAATATCAGGCAAAGCAAAGTATCTGTTGCTGGACTGGTGACTATGGGCCACTGCCTGAACACTTGCTGGCAAGCCTGGAGTCAATTTCCATTGGGACTAGACAAGATCTGGTAAGCTGTCTCAGGCAGATTTAGCTTCCACTAAGGCCAGAAGCCAGGTGTAGGGAAGAAGGGACTCACCTTTAACCTCTGGACTGAGGAAGGCAAACCTGTGTTCAGGTCAGCCTAGTCTACATGAGTTCCAGACCAGCCAGAACTAGAGATCATCAAGCAGGGAGGCCCTGGCTTTTAAGAACTAAGTTGGAGGGGCTAGGGAGATGGCTCAGCAGGTAAGAGCCCTGACTGTTCTGAAGGTCCTGAGTTCAAATCCCCCAAACACATGGTGGTTCACACCCGCCCATGAGATCTGACACCCCATTCTGATGCGTCTGAAGACAGCTACAGTGTGCTTATTTATGATTAAATCTTTGGGCTGGAGCAGGGGTGACTTGAGGGAGCAGATGTTCTAAATTCAATTGCCAACATCCATTTGAAGGCTCATAGCCATCTGTACAGCTATAGTTTACTCATATATATAAAATAAATCTTAAAAAAAAAAATCACTCAGTGTTCAATAAAAATCAATTAGAGAGAGAGAAAGAGAGAGAAAGAACACTAAGTCAGAGTCTAGGGGCACTGAAAGGTGTTGAGCAAAGACAATGCTAACAGGGTAACTGGTCCTACACTTTGCCCATGTAGTTACTTTTCCATCACCACCCTCTGCCAGGAAGGATCTGTACCAGCCCCTTTGACTGCATCAACACCCGAGCAGCCACCAATTCTTTTAATGCCCAATAAGCAGCAGACCAGATGTGTAGAAGCTTTTTAGTTTATTTGTCCTCTCAGAAATCTGCACATCACAGCAAAACATCAAGTCACCGCAGATCTACTCCTTTGGCTGTAAATGGGAGAAAGAAATTCAGTCAGCAACAGTTTTGAAAAGGTCTTTAAAGTTCAAAGACAGACAAATTCTAAAAATAACATGCAGAACAAGTATTAACCTAAAACGGAAACTGTAAGGATAATGCAAACACACAGAAGCTAAACATTCACGTTAGAAATGAAACAAAAACAAGTCAACATCTCTAACTTTAGACAGTCACTGTTAGTACTGTTATAAACTACACTTGCTAATCTACTCATAAATGTTCACGTGCTTGTTCTACTACATCAGTAACAAGGAGTCTAGTGATCTACGCAATAGCTTGAATTATACCTGTATCCAATCTCCACTCACTGAATCAGTGGCAGGAAGGGGGGAATGGGAAGGAGGAAAAGACAGTTCATTAGTAGGCCTTTTTCAAACACCAAAATTATCTCAAGTACATGCAAACAGACACCTCAGGTGACTGCTCTGTTGTGTACAGAACACTCCTCGTACACCACCCACTTCTGACAGCACCTTTCCCGATTACCAGCTCCAACGTTAACAAAGTAACAGGCAGCTGCATTAATGCCAGAGTGGTGCCAAACCCATATCACACATGGATGGAGGACAATGGGGCTGGGCCCTTTGGCTCAGGTCAGCCTTGTGCCAAGCAGAGGACCCAGACTTGGGAATCTTTAGACTCCAATGGGAGGGCTCTGTATGTACGATTAGGCAAGTTTTTGAAATCTGTTCAAATTTAGTACTTTATCTTTATCTTGATACCACAAGGTATACAGATTAGTAGCAAAAATTTAGCTAAAGTAAAAATCCAATTACTTTACAAATATATAACCAACGCCTTGGTTTAAGCTCCACTGTATATAAAGGATATTCTAATATCAAGCAAAACAAATTCAGGACATTACTATTTTAAGCCTAGTTTTGAGCTAGCCTTTCAAAGTGGCACTAGTGAGATCACCAGCTCCACAGAACACCTTCCTGAGGGACAGAGGCTGGCAAATGTCACATGGCCTTCAGTTCTGGTTCAAAGGACAAACCTACATGAAAACTTGTACTGATCAACAGGTATGATTTGCAACACCTATGCAGTGTCTATGGGCAGTGTTCATTAACCAGTGCTGATAGGAAAGTAGTTAAGTCATTTGAGTATGGTCTCAGGCAGGCAGCTTGAAAGGTAGGCAGAGGGTAGTGGGAACATTTCTAAAACCATACAAACTTAATCCCACTGCACTTAATCTACTGCACATTGTAAGTGTGAAATAGGGAGCCATTCTGACTAAAATGCATGTGATAAAAATAGTACCCAAAGCTTCAGTAGGTTACCTCTAAGTTTTCTATTAACAGGACTAGTTAACAGAAATGCTAGGGCCAACCAGCTTGGATCACATGCCATTCCCAAGAGAATCTGTTGGTCTTGACCATTTCCTGAATACCAGACTACAAATTAAAGGAGACTAAGGCACCTACCTTCCTTCAGTAGACACCACCCTCCATCTAACATGTGTTTGGGGGGGGGGTCTCCAATATAAATATGAGTAAGCTTTTCCTTCTGGTAGTTAAGACACTACTTAAGACAGGCACTGGCACTTTAACAAGCCATACTATAAAACCCATCATCTAAAAGCCAACATGCAAAGCTCCTGAGCCAGCTTAGTGAAGGTGCCACACCCCACACCGTGCCCAACGGCAGTACCTGCTAGGTATTTCATTTCTGGTGAACAAGAAATCCAAGACAGTAGGAGAGGGGGAAAATTCACAGAACAGTTGATTACTCAGTAACCCAACACCTTAATTCACTCTACTACAAGATTAGCTAGCAAAGCTGGTCTGAAGCTACTAGTCAAATCACTGATCTCAGCTAACTGGAAAGCACAGGCCACATTGATCCAACGGCTTCAAAACCCAGCGCCATGGAAAAAGAAAAGGCAGTCCCGGGGAACATGATCTGCTCTCCCGAGGGGTCTGTGTCAACTAACAGGAGAAAATTCCTACAGCAATCAGGCCTTAAAAGCAGCCACTAGGATCACTGAATCAATGTGGCCTTATGTGGGAGTGTGCTAGTCTACAAGCAGAAGAGGTGGGCCAATCTACTCTACGACACTACCATACTACAGAGCTTCTCAAAACATTACCTTCTGCATCCCGAAGAGGGAAAAGAAAAACACCAAAAAAGATTATTTAGAAATGAAAGCCCCTCCTCACAGACAATATTAAGCTTAATAATTAATGATATTTCTGCAGCACCTATGAACCATACCTTTTTGCCAGCACCAACATTGGCCTTTGCAGTGCCCCTGACCTTCTTCATTCTGTTCTTGCGTTCCTTTCGCTGTTTTCGGGAGGTCTTTTTCTTCTCATAAAGGCCATGCTACGAGAGAAGAGTGTATTTAATGGAACTGCCCCTCACCACTCTCATGGGGCAACTGAGGGAATAAGATATTTGAAAAAAAGCTTTACAAACCAACTCCACTTTTCAAAAGCTGCCACAACACTGCTCAACATCTTGTCTCAACATCCTACTTCTCCAGTGAAGGAAGGATGGACACTTTTACTAAGAACCCTACCTCCCCACCCCCACCGCTGATCTGCTCTTGGCATTCTAGACAGAATTTTCAAAGCTCTCAGCAAGACTCCCAAGGGGTACATGGATTAAAGAAAGCACTCATGATGGGGTAAAGTAACTCCCAGCTTGTGGCTAGCCTGTGCTAAATAAAGGCCATGCCTCAAATAAACAACCCAATGAAACAAGAAAATGACTCAGGGTGGGCAGTCCATGCCTGTTATCTCACCCCTCTGGAGGCAGAGGATCACAAGTTCCAGGCCAGCCTGGGCAACAGTGAGAACTCACCTAAAAAATTAAAACCGGCCAGGTGCATCCTGACCATCAACCAAGCACCAATCTTGTTACCCATTTTGGACTACATGAAGTTTGTACATTTTTAAGGTACTGTGTGTGCATTGTAATAAATATGGTAACTTGCCCATTTCCTAAGCATGGGTGGCAGCACAGCTCATACAAAACAACAAGGTATGGTAGTGCACACCTGCAATTCCACTACTTAGAAAGACTGCTACGTTCCAGTTCAGAAGGCCAGGGAAACTACATGGAGATGGGCTAGTGGGTAGGTTTGGCCCAAACTGCTTATTGTATCTTAATATACACTGGAAAACAAAATCTAACTTGCCATCCTAACTCAGCGGGGGCTGGGATTACAGGCATGTATCCAGAAAAAAAACAATGTTTTTCGCCAGGCGTGGTGGTTCACGCCTTTAATCCCAGCACTTGGGAGGCAGAGGCAGGCGGATTTCTGAGTTCAAGGCCAGCCTGGTCTACAAAGCGAGTTTCAGGACAGCCAGGGCTACAGAGAAACCCTGTAGAAACCCTGTCTCGAAAAACAAAAGCAAAAAAGAACGACATCTTTAATTGCTAAAGCACAAACAAAAGACACCTACTCTTGCGAGTCTGTGTTTAGGCTCATTCTTCTTTGCATAATCTAAAGAATCATAGATCATGCCAAAGCCAGTTGTCTTGCCACCACCGAAGTGGGTTCTGAATCCAAATACAAAGATGACATCTGGTGTGGTTTTGTACATTTTGGCCAGCTTTTCCCGAATTTCTGTCTTGGGTACTGTTGCTTTCCCAGGATGAAGGACATCAATGACCTAAAAAGAGGTGTAAGAGTCAGAACTCGTTACAAGTTAACTACATCTTCAAAAGCAGACCCAACAACCACATTTTGATGGATCCTTACCATCTGTTTCCTCTGAAGCAGTCGGTTTGTCATGAACTTCCTGGTCCGGATGGTTACTGTGTCATTCTGCAGATAACACACAAGTCAGTAAGATTATGTTAAAGAATCTCTTCTCGCCTTTGCTCTGCCGTCTCAGCAATGCAGTCTAGAAAGAGGCAGGAATGGGGGGACAAGCTATAAAGGAAAGAAAAGGCAGAAAGCCCCAAAGCAGATGGTGCCTCATGAACTGCCATACAACAACTCATTTTCTCTCACGTCACCCGAACTTCACTCTAAATCATGGGTATCACTTGGGTTTAACCTCAGCACTACTGCTTTTGTGATCTCACATATTGAAGAATCCCTGGTCACCTGACACTAGACACCCCCAGCACCCTCTACACGCTGCAGCCAATGTCCCCGGTGCTTGGAGAGAGACGTCTCAATGGTTCCCCGAATGACTGCCAAGACACAGGACTTCGCCAACTTCTTCCCTAAGTACCGGAGTAGCTGGCATTCAGCGAGCTTAAGCATACAAGAAAACTTAAGTCGGCAGCTTGCACACGGCTGTTAGCCTTCCGACCTCGACTCGAGGAATCGGGATCAAGTCACCTCGATTGCACCAAATCCATGCAGGAGTTAAAAGGAAAAAACAGCCCGCGCGTGGCGGAAAGCTCGGTCCTCCGCCTCCGAGAGAAGCGGACACGGCCACTTTTTGGCGGTCCCCCTCCCAAGCATCGTAACGTTCCCAAGACACCCAAGTTCTCCTCCACCGCTCAGTCCGCTGGCTTACTCGCGGGGCTCACTGGCCCAAGAGCCGGAGGCGCCTTCGTCACCTTGGCCCGCCAGCGCCTGCCTCACTCGTGCCCCTGAAGCTCCCTCCACACGAGTTTCCATGGCCGAGGCCCGGGAGCCCAAAGCCCGGCGTGTTCCGGGCGGCGGTGCCGGACAGCCGCGACTCGGCGACCCCGGGTGACCGGCCTCCGCGAGGCAGGCCGGAGCAGAGTAAGTGGGCCCCCGATGGCTACGGCTCCGGTGGCGGGCCCGAACCGGCAGGGATGGCGCGGATAAGCGACGGATAGCGCTGAGAGCCCGAGGAGACTCACCATGATGGCTACGGTGCCGGAGCTGGAGAGGAGGAAAAGAGGACCGCTCACTGCCGACCAATCATATCAACGCGCACGGAAGGACCCCGACGCGGGGGCGTGGCTAAGGCCTTGGGCTCGACTACGCCAATGCCTGACCGAAAGGACGAAAAGCCACGCCTCGCTAGCCCTTAGCCACGCCCCAGACCTGGGCTCTGGCTGGCCGGATCAGCTCAAACTGATTTATGGTTACACAACCGCGTGTACGTTTCCCATTCGCTTCTTTTCTGTCCTGCTTTTGTATCTTGTTGTTTTCTGAAGCAGGATTTCGCTATCTAGCCCTGGATGCCCTGAAACTATCGCTGTAGACTACCCTGACCTCGAACTCAAGAGACCAGCCTGCTTCTGCCTCCTGAGCGCTGGGATTTGAAAGGCCTGCTCTACTTCACCCAGTAAAGTCGCTTTCAATGTCATTTGTCAGCGGTTCTCAGCCCAAGGGTCACGACCCTTTTGAGAGTCAAACAACACTTTGGCAGGTGTTGCCCAAGACCATCAGAAAACAGATTATGCCGGGCAGTGGTGACGCACGCCTTTAATCCTAGCACTCGGGAGGCAGAGGCAGGCAGATTTCTGAGTTCGAGGTCAGGCTGGTCTACAGAGTGAGTTCCAGGACAGCCAGGGCTACACAGAGAAACCCTGTCTCAAAAAAAAAAAAAAAAAAAGAAAGAAAGAAAGAAAGAAAAGAAAAAGAAAATAGATTACATTACAATTCATAATCACAGCAAAATTACAATTATTAAGTAGCAACGAGAATAATTTTTTATTTAATTTTTACTTATTTATTTTTGGTTTTGCAAGACAGGGTTTCCCTGTGCTGTCCTGGAACTTACTCTGTAGACCAGGCTGGCCTTGAACTCAGAAATCCACCTGCCTCTGCCTCCTAAATGCTGGGATCAAAGGCGTGCGCCACCACTGCCCGGTGAGAATGATTTTATGGTTAGGAGTTAACACAATATGAGGAACTGTAGTAAGGGGCCGTGGCGTTAGGAAGGATGAGAACCACTGGTTTAAATCTCAGAGGCAAGCAGTTTGTTTAAATTGTTTCCGCTAAGCAGGGCCTAAGAGGTAGAGGCAGGCACATGTCTGAGTTTGAGGCCTGCACTGTCTACAAAGAGAGTTCTGGGTCAATCAGGGTCTTGACTCAAGAATAAAATAAGTGGTGGCTGGTGAGATGGCTCAGTGGGTAAGAGCACCCGACTGCCTTTCCAAAGGTCCTGAGTTCAAATCCCAGCAACCACATGGTGGCTCACAACCCTCTATAAAGAGATTTGACTCCCTCTTCTGGAGTGTCTGAAGACAGCTACAGTGTACTTACATACAATAAATAAATCTTTTTTAAAAAAAGAATAAAATAAGTAAAACTTGTCTCCTGAAAAGTTCATCTTGAAGGCATTTAAGAAAACTGGTGGGGGGGTGGGGCTTTGAGCAGGACGTTAAAGTAAATTAATTAATTAACTTTCCTAATTAATTAATTAGGAAAAAAAGGCCTTTCAGTCAGCATTCTCGCTTTACACCAAGGGAAACAGCAGAAACCTTAACCCACTCCCTTCTATTTCATGGTCATGACGCCGCGTGTTGTTAGTGACTTTTTCATAAGGTTCTCCGTGTGGGATGCTTTGGGTTCTTTAAAACCAGACCTTCAAAGTCCACGCAAGATCTTAAAAAATCCATTGCATTGCCAAGAATGATCCTGAATCCCTGATCTTCCTGCCTTGCCTTCACCTCCCAAGTGTGGCACCACACCCGGCAGTAGATTGGATTGGAAGGGAGGATTGTGGTTGTTTTGGCTTTGAGACTTTCTGAGAGTCTTTAAAAATTTGCTGAACCGGGCATGGTCATGCAAGAGGATCAAAGATTGTAGCCTGGGCAGCCTAGCCTGGATGACATGGCTGGATCCTGGCTCCAGCTAAAATTTTAAAAGAGCAGAGATGAAGAACCCTGTCTAAAATTCAAAGGCTCTGGGTTCAATCTACATTGTCCAGTATGCAATGGCTCTGGGCTCAATGCCCAGTTTTGGTTGGGGAAAAAAAATTGAATCTATTTGAGCCAGCTGTGGATGACCACACCAATCTGTGAAGTTAAATAAGAGGATTAGCCAAGAACTTGAGGCTACCCTGGGCTACAAAGCAAGCACTAACATACCAACTAGGGTTACATAGAAAGAACCTATCTCAAAATATATTTCAGGTTTTTTTTTTAGTATGTGTGTGAATCTCTGGTCTGACACAAAATAAGCTTTTAATATTTCCTGATCCAGAAGTTATGCTTTGCATAAAGTGGAGCAGAGCGTAAACATGAATTAACAGCATTATTCCAAGGGAAATACCTGAGTACAAGACTTAGTGTGCAGAAGAAACCAACTTGCACTTCTGCCTTCACATACACAAACACACAAATATGTTAGGTCCCCAAAGTGGCCGCCAAATGGCAGTGCGGATGGCACTATTTTAGAGTGATGGTCTGGGCCCCACCAGAACTTGCTGGGAAACAGACTTAAAGCATTTCTCAGAAGCCCTTAACAGCTGGCTGAAGGCTCCTGGCTGTATCTGTCAGTGTCCTCTCTGCCTGACAGAGTGCTCATGCTAACCACGGGGGTTTTTCTGAGCTGCCCCCACTCCAGTCATATAAGCCCCTAAAACCTCGCAAGGCTTTGCCGCTGGGAGCTGTCTTCTACGGTTCTTAGGGGTGGCCTGGCAGTTTTTAATAGACCGTTCTTTCTCTCCATGGAGAGCTGGAGGGTTGGGTGGGTTTTTTGTTGCATCTATTTACAAAACACACAATTAAAAACGAACCGTACATATATATTACATATGCTGTGTAAGTATAAGCGCGTTTGTATGTGTTTGTATATATGTTTATACACAAGTATGTAAATAGACATGTAAATTTACTTATTTATACCAGGTGGAATGTAACTGAAGCACTGAGAGTATGGACACAGGATGGCAAATTCAGTACCAGTCGGGACTATATATGGAGAGCCTTTCTCAGGAAACAACAACAACGCACACACACGTCGGTCCTTGTTTGATTTTTTTTCTCCATTTGATGTAACTTTTTGACCTTAAGATTAAAAAAAAAAAAAAAAAAAAAAAAAAAGTGCATTTTCACGAAGGAGCCGCTAGATGGCGATCTAGAAGGAGGGTGCAAAGCAGCGTGCGCGAAGCCTCTCTTCATGAAGTCCCGCGGCGGAAGAGGAAGCGGCACGTGCGGCGCTCTACGGTGGCCGGGCGGGCTGCTGCGGCTTCCTTACCCCCGAATACCTAAGCACCCCGGGAAGGTGCGGCGACAGTGGTTTTTGTAGTCGCAGCTCCGAGAAGGGCGTCCGGCCAGCCGGCACCATGGTGAAGGAGCAGTTCCGCGAGACGGATGTGGCTAAGAAAATGTAAGGACGCCGCCGGAGGGGCGGGGGTGAGGTGGAGGCTGAGGTCCGGGGTCCCAGAGGGTCCCAGGAGAGGGACAGTTGTTAGGGAGCAAAGAAAGAAGTTCCAGGATGGGGTTTCAGATCTTGGGGGGGGGGTCCCTGAAGGCCAGCGGGGAAAGTGCGATGGACGGAACAGTGTCGGAATGGGCATTCTGGGCGAAGATGCCACCTCCTGAATCCCTGCGCTGATGGCTCTCAGCGGACCTCTTCCTCTGGCACGAGGACACAGTGTGTGCTGACTCAAGGTTGCCAGCTAGAACGTGGCAGGCCCAGAAACCAAGCTGCTGTTCTGAGCGCTGTTTCAAAGCTTAACTATTAAGCCCTAGACGCTCCTTAGGACTTTTCCATTGTTGTTCTTTTGTTGTTGTTGTTGTTGTTGTTTTGGTGGGGGGGGGCGTAAGGCGGATCTTTTTTCTTTTTCAACTTATGTAAGAGAATGTACGGAGGACAGTGTTGTGCACTAAAGGTTCCGCACGAATGCAGTCTTCCTGCTTGGTCTATTGTAGAGTAGACAAATCAGCCATGCTCGGGGCAAATGCAACGACAAGCACAGGGAAGACTGAGAGCACCAAGTAATGATTGAGTCCGGGCTCAGTGCAGACCGGGCTTCGAGTCTTGCGAGGCGTGTCGGACTTTTGGAGTGTTTTGACCAGGATAGAGTTTGAGGCTATGTCAGGGATCTAGACTGGCAATGATGGTGACTTGAGCTGTGGCCAGGACTCTGAGGGTGGATGTGGGGACTTTGGAGAGAAGCGGGACAGGCATCATCTGGGTGACCTCTGTCACTGTTCTCAGTCCACCCATCTCCGTCCTTCACACGCACCCTACTCACATGAAAGGATCCTCACACAGCAACCTAGGGTGCTCTTAGAACGCAGAGGCACAAGCCTCTAGTCACGCCACTCAGGCCAAGGCAGAGAGGGTCAGGAGTTTGAGGCTAGCGCAAGCTACAGAGCAAGACCCTTCATTTCAGAGGCAAACTAGATTTCCGTCACTTGGGTCTTCCAGCAGCTCTTGATAATGCCAACCCTTGATTCCCTCCTAATTCCCAAGCCCTGACCCCTGCAGGCCTTACTGGGCTCATCTTGTACCCTTAGCTGTCTGTGCCACTTGCATGTGATTCTTTGGTGATGCCCAGTGCGTGTGGGCCCAGGAATCTTTACCTTCTGCTTTCTATCATCGTTCTCCTAATTGCCCTGTCCTACTTAGAATTCAGCTGAAAGGTCACCTTTGCGGAGAGGCGTTCTGATCAGACCCTGCTATCCCATCAGATTGTACCATTCCACGTTATTTTAATTCTCTATATCTTTTTTTTTTTTTTT
>NC_034597.1:15952110-16004570 GCF_900095145.1 Mus pahari | reverse complement strand
TTTTTTTTTGGCTTTTCGAGACAGGGTTTCTCCGTATAGCCCTGGCCGTCCTGGAACTCACTCTGTAGACCAGGCTGTCCTCGAACTCAGAAATCTGCCTGCCTCTGCCTCCCAAGTGCTGGGATTAAAGGCGTGCGCCACCACGTCCTGCTTAATTTTAATTCTCTATATCTTTTATGAACAGTTAGCACTCCATGGGGCATTGGTTCCAAGCCCTCCTCCCACCCCTCCTCCAAACAGATAGTTAACTCAGAAGATGTGGAGTCTTTTAGCCAAAGCAGCACAGTATCTCTAGCTAAAGTCTTTGTCCCAGTAAGTTGTTACTTGAGTGTGTTTCTTAGAAAATCGCAAAGGGGAGGGAGCCTGCACACGTTTGATCTAGATGTAACTTTTAAGATGCTCTGAGTTGGAAATGCCCATGTCCAGTTGGCTAGAAGCAGCTGACCTAAAGAGATTTGGAAGACGTCTAGATATACAAAGGGCATCCCTGGGAGGGTCGTGCAATGAAGAGGAGGAAGGGTGTGACCCAGAGTAGGGGGTCCAATATGTAAATGATAGCAGTGGAAGAAGACACCTCAGAAGACACGAAAGGACTAAATGAAGACAGTAAAGGGGAGAGTATAGGCCGGGTGGTGGTGGTGGTACACGCTTTTAATCCCAGCGTTTGGGAGGTAGAGGCAGGTAGATTTCTGAGTTTGAGACCAGCCTGGTCTACAGAGTTCCAGGACAGCCTGGGCTACACAGAGAAAGACTGTCTCAACCCCCTCCCCCTCCCCCAAAAAGGAGAGTATACTGAGGAGAGGGACACTGAGGGTGTGAGGATACTGAGAGGAGAGACGGGGAAGCAAGCCCAGACTAGGAAGAGAGTGGGGTGAGCTGCGTGTGGCAGAGAGTGACCTGAGAGGAGAGATGTTCACCACTAGGTCGCCCACCAAGGGAGTGACCTTGAGAGCAATAACGTCTCATGAGGACAATAGAAACTCTTTCCCGTAGGGTGAAGGGATGAAGACCCAAACTCTTTGGGTTTGGTGGAATGAGCCTGCCCCGGAGTTGGAGGGCAGGGTGGTTTTGTTGTGTCCCTGTGCACCTAGATCCATGGGCTTTGATGCCGTTCCCCTGTTTGCTCCCACTGCAGAAGCCATATCTGTTTTGGAATGAAGTCCCCTGAGGAGATGCGCCAGCAGGCACACATCCAGGTTGTCAGTAAGAACCTGTACAGCCAAGACAACAACCATGCCCCCTTGTTGTATGGAGTGCTTGACCATAGAATGGTAAGGCCCTGTCCCTCCCAGTGTTCCACAATTGCCACGTGAAGTTGTTGGTCCCAGCTGGCAGGGAGTTAGGAAGATTGAGCCCCTTTCTTCTGCTCTCCACTAATGGCCGGGTGGTCCTTCCTCCAAAGGGTACAAGCGAAAAGGATCGTCCTTGTGAGACCTGTGGGAAGAACTTGGCGGACTGTCTTGGCCACTATGGGTACATTGACCTTGAGCTACCGTGCTTTCATGTTGGGTACTTCAGGGCTGTTATTGGCATCTTACAGGTGAGCGAGAGCGGGGTTGGGGCGCTGGAGGGAACCCGGGAACTGCGGCTGAGGAGGGGTATGTCCAGGAGAAGTTTCTATACTAAGTACATAGTATATAATCTTGCATTATGTTAAATCCCTTCCAGGTTCTGTAATGTTCGTTTTCCCTCGAGAAAGTAATAGCTGGCTTACTGGGTAAGGCGTTTGGTGCCAGTCTGAGCACCTGAGTTCACTTGCCAGGTCCCGTGTTGTTGAAGGAGAGAGCTGACTCCTAATGCCCTCTGATCTTCACACATAAGCTATAGCTCACACTGAAATAAATACATGTTAAAAGAAAAAAAAAAACCTGCCCAAGTGAAAGTGGTAGTTTATTCATTGCAAACCATGCTAAGCTAGGCTTAACATATACTGTAACCTTAGCATTCAAGAAGCAGACAAGGAGAATCCCAGGTCCAAGACCAGCCCAGGCTGTGCAGTGAAACCTGTCTTAAGGTTTTAAAAATCCAGATTCCAACTGTTAAAAACTATAGGAGTGGTGATGTACACGTGTAATCACAGGGCTAGAGAGGCAGAGGCAGGAAGATTATGAAATTGAAGCTGGCTTGAGACATGTGAGTTCAAGATCAGCCTGAACTAATTAACAATATCCTGTCTCAAAAAACCAGGCGGGGGCTGGTGAGATGGCTCAGCAGGTAAGAGCACCCGACTGTTCTTCCGAAGGTCCTGAGTTCAAATCCCAGCAATCACATGGTGGCTCACAACCATCCATAACAAGATCTGGCGCCCTCTTCTGGAGTTTCTGATGACAGCTACAGTGTACTTACATATAATAAATAAATCTAAAAAAAAACAAAAAACAAAAAAAAAACCCCTCTTTAAAAAAAAAAACAAAAAAAAACCAGGCGGTATGGTAGGTAGAGTTCACTGGTAAGCACGCCTAGCATGCACAAGGCCCTAGGTCCATCCAAACTCTGCACAAAAGTAATAACAATTCAAGGCACAAAGAAGACAGCAACAAAATCCCGCCATCTGGCCTTGAGCACCGATAACGTCCTGGGAACACGGGCTACCATAATGTGTAGATCTTGGTTTGTGATAATTCATTCCATGTACACAGCAAAGCAGAGACATTTAGTAGTAGGATCTATCTATTTTGTGCATATATATATATATATATATATATATATATATATATATACATACACACATTGTGTGGGGGCGGGGAGCCCCTCAATGGCGTCAGAGGAGAACTCGCAGGAGTCAGTTTTCTCCTTCCACCTCGTGGCTCTCAGGAATTGAACTCGGGTCATCAGGCTTGGCAGCGAGCACCTTACCAGTACAGTGCCCTATCTCAGTAGCTCCAGAGGTGACATTTTAAAGAGGAAGGAGTTTTTTAGCCTCTTATCTTTGTCTCCATTCTGTTTAACCTTTGAAAGATGATCTGCAAAACCTGCTGCCACATTATGCTGTCCCAGGAAGAGAAGCAGCAGTTTGTGGATTTTCTGAAGAGGCCAGGCCTTACCTACCTGCAGAAGCGAGGCCTGAAGAAGAAGATCTCAGATAAGTGCCGGAAGAAAAGCACTTGTCACTACTGTGGGGCCTTTAATGGTGAGGGGATGCCCAGAGGCTCAGCTGTGGCCCTCTGTTCACTCTTTGTTTCGTGGATTGATCTTGTATGATGCTTTTACACCAGCTGTTTTCCTGTGAATTAGGATTATAGGCCCGGCGGCTGGTGTGTTCCTAGAAAATGCTCCTCTTCTTTTGATTGATGTAGCAGTTTTGTTAGACTATATATAACTTTTAGACCGCATAGCCGAGAACCTGACTTTTTAAATCCTTGATAAATTAATTCAATCTTGTAGGTACCGTAAAGAAATGCGGCTTACTGAAGATAATTCATGAAAAATACAAGACAAACAAAAAAGTCGTGGATCCCATTGTATCAAACTTCCTGCAGTCCTTTGAGACAGCCATTGAGCATAACAAAGAGGTTGAACCCCTGCTGGGAAGGGCCCAGGTAAGCTGAAAATGTGTGCTGGCCCTTCATGGCATCTCTCGAACACTTACTGGGGCTTTCATACACAAGCACACAAATGCACTCATACACATCCCTTCTTTCTTCTGCTCTCCATCCCCAGTATACCCACATTCTTTAAAAAGAAACAAGGATTTTTGTCTCTCTCCATAGACCCTCCCAGGACTGTGATAGGTGTATATCTGGCGCAAAGTTTTATTTGAATTGGCTTTTCCACTTGGTTGGTTGTGATTTCCCTTTAGTGTTTTTTTCTTTCCTAGTGGGGTTGGGGCGTAGTCAGGGTCTCAGGGTGTAGCCCAGGATCCTCCATTCCCATAACTTCTCAGTCTCCTAAGTGCTGGCATTACAGGCTTGTGCTCCTACACCCAGGTCATGGGTGGAGCGGGTTAGTCCAGCTCAGGCTATGCTGTTGTGGGCAGCACCATATGATTGATTAGAAAAGGACCTACGGCAGTGATTCTCAAGCAATACAGGTCCCTGAGGGATTGGACAGAAATTAGTCTGTCCCCAAAAGACTAGTGAGTCCTCAAACTCATGTCACACAGGACAGGTCCTGAGGTTGGTGAACAGTCCCTCCATGGAGGCCAGCAGTCCCCCACATCCTCTGTGCCTGCCTGCTGTGTTCCTCGCCTGTGGTTCCTGGTCTCTTCATCCTTGTATAGGGCACAGTTGCCAGCAGCCTCTTCCCAGGACCCCTCGGCTGGCTGCTCTTGCTAATAAGGGGGTTCTAGACTTTCCAGTCCTCTGGCCTTTCAGTTCCTTGACATTCTGAGGTCCTGTCTAGCCGCAGCTGCGTCTCAGCTGAGGTCTAGCCTCTCGCTGTCTTTTTCCTACCCTCCATTTCTCAATGGACTTGAAGATTTCCTACCTTCTCTTCTCAGATGGTAGGGAGGTGTTCATGGCTGGAAGACAGGAGCTACTTAACCAGTGTCATCCCTGCTGTCCACAGTTGCCAGTTGCCTTCTATGCTTTGGGGTCCTAATGGCAGTAGCCATTCTTTCTAACATTGTTTCTCTTCTAGATCCCTAGAGAAAATGCTTGTTATTGTCAACTTAAGTATAACATTTCATTTCTTTTCTTTTTTTTTTTTTTTTTTTTTTGGTTTTTCAAGACAGGGTTTCTCTGTGTCTCTGTGTAGTCCTGGCTGTCCTGGAACTCACTCTGTAGACCAGCTGGCCTTGAACTCAGAAATCCACCTGTCTCTGCCTCCCAAGTGCTGGGATTAAAGGCGTGTGCCACCACTCCACCATTGCCCTGCTATAACATTTCATTATTGAAACATAAGATTTAGTTAATAAAATCCCCACAAAGTTTAATAAGTAGAAAGCAACCCATATAATGACTTTAAAAAAAAAAGATATCTTTATTTATTTTATTTATGTGAGTACACTGTAGCTCTCTTTAGACACGCCAGAAGAGGACATCAGATCCCATTACAGATGGCTATGAGCTGTGGTTGCTGGGAATTGAACTCAGGACCTCTGAGAGAGCAGTCAGTGCTCTTAACCACTGAGCCATCTCTCCAGCTTCCTTTGCTTTTGTTTTTGAGACACAGTCTTTCTATGTTAGTGGTTCTCAACCTGTGCATCTTGAATACAGAGGTTGAACAGCCCTTTCCCAGGTGTCACCTGAGACCATCAGAAAACACAGTAACAAAATGACAGTTATGAAGTAGTAATGAAAATATTTTTACAGTTGGGGGTCACCACAGCATGAGGAACTGTATTAAAGGGTCAAAGCACTGGGAAGGTTGAGAGCAACTGTTCTATGTAGACCAGGCTGGCCTGGAACTCACTATGTAGACCAGGCTGGCCTCGAACTCAGAAATCCGCCTGCCTCTGCCTCCTGAGTGCTGGGATTAAAGGTGTGCGGCGCCACGCCCAGCTGCCTAGTTCTTAATAAGTTAGCAACTCACAGTTTAACATTTTTAATACATTTTTATTGATTCTTTAAGAAGTCCATATATGCATACAATATATTTTTATCATATTCACCCTACTTTTCTTCTCCATCCCCTCAGATCAATGGCTTGTCCCTTCCTACTTTCGTAGGAAGTCAAATTTATACTGCCCATATATCAAGAGTGAGGTTATCACTGAGACATGGTTAACCCAGCAGGAACCAAAGAGACTTGGCTCTCCCTTCCCTAAGGACCATCAGCTAGCGATGGTTCCTCAGCTTTCAGTGGTATCTGAGCCCTGGCCCTCCTTCACAGCATAACACTTTAACGAACTTAATTCAAAGGTAATACATCTAAGCTTATAGGAAAAACTGGATTATAATAAAAAGAGAACAAAGACTCAGCTAAGTGCTTGCAGAAGGATTTGTGATGAGTATCTGGAACCCAGACGCTGAGGAAGCCAGTGTGATGGTATATGCTTATAATCCCAGCTGCGGGGGAGCAGAGACAGCTGCAGCCCTAGGGCTTGGCTGGCCGGCTGGCCCTAGGCAATTCTCCACTACATAGCAAGGTTGAGGCTATGTGGGAATCTGTTTCCAAGCAAAGCAAACAGAGCCTTACCAACCTGTCAGAAACTAACCTCCTCTCCCTATTCCTTCCTGCTTCCTGTAGGAGAACTTGAATCCCTTAGTAGTTCTGAACTTGTTTAAGCGCATCCCCGCTGAAGATGTCCCGTTACTCCTGATGAACCCAGAATCTGGAAAGCCCTCTGATTTGATTCTCACCCGACTTTTGGTGCCTCCCCTGTGTATCAGACCTTCTGTCGTGAGTGATTTGAAGTCTGGAACCAATGAAGATGACCTGACAATGAAACTGACAGAGATCATTTTCCTAAATGACGTTATTAAAAAGGTCAGTGTTTGCCGTTACCTTTTGCGTCCTGCAGTGAGTGCATCTGGGGACGTTTGCTCAGTAAGATCCAAGATGACTCAGAGAGCAGGCTTGTCTCTGATCTCTCTGTACTCTAGCACCGGATCTCCGGAGCCAAGACACAGATGATCATGGAGGACTGGGATTTCCTGCAGCTGCAGTGTGCCCTCTACATCAACAGTGAGCTCTCTGGCATCCCCCTCAACATGGCACCTAAGAAGTGGACGCGAGGCTTTGTGCAGCGCCTGAAGGGGAAACAGGGTAGGTTCCTGACAGGATGTGCCCTTGTCACCTGTTGAGGGAGTAGATGTCTGTTCAGATAACTGCCAAGCAGCACAGAGCATGGCATGGCCTCACAATGGGTTGTGATTTATTTAGGTCGATTTAGAGGTAATCTGTCAGGGAAGAGGGTGGATTTCTCCGGCCGAACAGTCATCTCACCTGACCCCAACCTCCGGATTGATGAAGTCGCCGTGCCAGTTCATGTGGCCAAAATTCTAACTTTTCCTGAGAAGGTAAGTAGCATTCAGCTGCCGAGTTTTTTGTTTTCTGTCCAGTGTTTTCATTTGGATAGTTCATGCTACACATATAAGCAAGTATCCAGGGACTCACACAGCTTTGTGAAAATATCTCATTCCTCTTTGTTTATGGGGGTTTGTTTGTTTTCTTTTTAAATGGTGCCCTGTCTTCATGTACATCTGCATGGCAGAAGAGGGTGTCATATCCCACTATAAATGGTGGTGATCCACTGTGAGGTTTGAGTTCAGGACCTCTGGAAGAACAGTCAGTGCTCTTAACCCCTTAGCCATCTTTCCAGTTCATTTCACTTTAAACACACACAACCTCTGTAACATGTACACTGGTACGCTCATCGTTGTAGCTGGTGTTTGTTGGGTGTTTGTTGATGTAGTGGTAGAGATCTGACCCAGGACTACTTGGGCTAGACATACTATAAGCACTCAGCTGCTTTTATTAAGGCTTACACGATTTGCACCCTGCTCCACAGACCAAGAGCAGAAATGAACCCTAACGAGACAATTATTATCAAATAGCTATAGCCAGGGATAGGGGTTTGGTTTGGTTTGGTTTGGTTTTTTTAAGATTTTATTTTATGTATGTGAGTACACTGTCACCGTTCTCAGACACACCAGAAGAGAGCAGCAGATCCCATTACAAATGGTTGTGAGCCATCATGTGATTGCTGGGAATTGAACTCAGGACCTCTGGAAGAGCAGTCAGTGCTCTTCACCTCTGAGCCATCTCTCCAGCCCACCAATAATAGTTTTTTAAAGTGCTTTGTTTTGGTTTTGGTAAGGTGTGGTTTGATGTTTTGAGACAAGGTCTCACTGTGTAACCCTGGCTGTTCTAGAACTCACTCTGTAGGCCAGGCTGGCCTTGAACTCACAGAGCTTCTCTTGTCTCTGCCTCCCAAATGTTGGGGTTATAGGCTCTTGCCCCCATCGCCTGGCTCGGCTTTTTAAGGCTTTAAAAGGCTGATAAAGTACTTAAGTTACTTTCTTTATATTTTGTTTTTATTTTGATTGCGTATGTGTTTGTACACATGCGTGAGTGTGAGCACACATGTCCTATAGTGTGCATATAGCAGGGCACAATTTCAGGAGTCAGTTCTCTCCACAGTGAGTTCCAGTGATTGAGCTCCAGTCCTCAGCCCTACTGGCAGGTGCTTTTACTAAACTCTGGAGCCAGCTCGCCAGCTCTTACCATATTGCTGCCAGTTAGAGACAGCTGCAAATGAAAACAGAAAGCTTTTTTATATTTGCAAAACAAAAGAATCAGCTTTCCCTTTTTGTATCTTTTATTTTTCCCTTTTCCCAGTGCTAGCGATGGAACTGAGGCCTCATCTCAGGCCCATTCAGCAGTGTTTTAAAACAAATGTCACGCCCTCTGCTCAGGCTTGCCAAACACCCAAACCCACTCAATCCGTTTTCAGTTCGGTCAGGGTTACTTAACCATTCGGGTTGCACATTTTGGTGATGTGGGCGTGTTGGGATGCGTGACGGTTGGGGAGTGTGGTCTTTGGAGTATCTCTCTGTTGTGCTTCCTATTTATGAATGCCTACATCACATCTGTTCCCCAACTTGTTTTTCCTACTGACAACACTTGAAACACCTTTGTTGGTTTAATCCTCATATTTTAAACTATTTCACTGAAAACATTTTCCTAAACAGTGCTATTAAATAAAATAGGCAGTGTTTCTCATTTGCTTGTACATTTTGCAGTCTAGCCATCCAAACCTTCTGGTTACACAATTGTCAAAATAATCAAAACAATCAGTTCTTCTTCCTAGTTAGTTTTCTTGGGGTGGGTTGTTAGTTTTTAAACTGTAGAATCACAGAGTCAAGGAGTTTAATCATTTAAAAGCTGTTGCTGGTCACCCAGAAAGCCTGTAGCAGTGTGCATTCAGTTCACACTCTGAGTTTATATAAGATGGTGGTTACAGTACACCCATCCCTGAGCTCTGCATGGACACCTAGCGTGCTGTGGGGCCTGCTCATCAAAGCTTGCTGATTAGTGTGTGTGGTTTATAGGCAGGCTGGATCATCAGTGCTTTTGGTAAACCAGTTCTACGTGTCCTCATTTGAATGAAACTGATGTAATGCCTTCCCATGGGACTGCTGACTGAGAAGTTACAGAGCGAGGCTAGAGCAGGCCACGGGCCATGGTGCTGCTGCCACATCTAAGTCGTAAAGCCTCCTAGACATTGGCAGATGACGTCACCACAGACTGCAGTCAGTACAGTGTTGCCCAGTGCAGTACGGAGACTGAGGAGGGACTGAGCCTTGCCTCCTTAGGTTTAGGCTCCTGTCTGCCAGCTTGTCTTAAACTTCAGTCAAGCCCTATGGTAGCTTTCTTTCCTCTTAGAACTATACAAGGAACAACTGAGTATTGTTGGCTAGCTTATGAAAGGAAAGCCTGTTTCACTGTGGTTTTTATCATGGTCCCATAGGTGAACAAAGCAAACATCAATTTTTTGAGGAAACTGGTTCGAAATGGCCCGGATGTTCACCCAGGAGCCAATTTCATCCAACAAAGACACATGCAGATGAAGAGGTAATGCCTTCCCAGTTGTGTGGGATTAACTTGCTTTATGGTACTGCTCAGCAGGGGGATGACATGCACTCTAGATAGTGGCATTTTGGAGTGTAGAGAACTTAGTTCAGAGACCATGTGTATCCTGCACCCTTAGGTTCCTGAAGTATGGAAATCGGGAAAAGATGGCTCAGGAGCTCAAGTTCGGCGACATTGTAGAGAGACACCTGATAGATGGAGATGTGGTCTTGTTCAACCGGCAGCCTTCCCTGCACAAACTGAGCATCATGGCCCACCTGGTGAGTGTGAGGCTGTCTTACTTCCTGCTGAGCGGGAACTTAGAGTCGCTTATAACTTTGAACTTTACCTTTCAGTTTAAATAAAACTTATTTCAGCCTTTAAAATTCAGTGTGTGAGTGTGTGTGCGCGCGCGTGCGTGCGTGTGTGTGTGTGTGTGTGTGTGTGTGTGTGTGTCTGTGGTTGTGCCTTGATGCATACGTGGAGTTAAGGAACACCTTGCAGAAACTGATTCTCTTCTCCCATGTGCTTCCCAGTTATTCGTGTGTGAGTGTGTGTGTGTGTGTGAGCATGCATGCACACACGAGTATGCACCATCTGTGTGCAGGTACCTATAGTTACCCAAAGAGGGTATGGGATTTCCTGAACTGGAATTATAGGCAGGGTGCGAGGACCTGAATGGGTTGGGAACCAAGTGTGAATGCTCTGGAGCAGCAAGTGCTTCTAACCTGGGAACTATCTGCAGCCCTTCTCTTAAGAGGCCTTCAGATGCGAGCTGGAAGAACCATACACAGTGGCACAGATATAATTGAGAGTTGCTGTGAAAATGGCAGAAATATTTTCAGTTTGCAAAGGCAAACATGTTGTGCACATAGCTTTATATAAAATAGGCAAAAAATCATTTAGTTTTGCTTTTGCTTGTTAGCAACTAAAATGCTTAAAAGACTTGCATCAGCAGGCCCCTTGAAGAGTGTTGAGTGTCATAGGCTTACAAGCAGAGGCAGATGTGGCTCTGAAGAGCTGTGTGCTGTGGGCTCACCTGCAGATGAGGCTCTGTTCTGCTTCTCATCCTTGTGAGCTCGGAATGAGCCTGAAGGTCTCACCAGATTCAGGCTCACCGGTTTTTTGGCAGAACTGATATAGATAGTGTTGGTTATTGTCCTTGGCTTGTTTGGGGAGGTTTATGTAATCTGGCCACCCACTCTTGCTGATGATAACAAAAGGATCAAATACTGAGGCTGCAAAGGGAGCCCTAATTTCTAGTTTCTTTCTGTTCTTATTATCCAGACAGAGTTTAATGGAAGTATTTCCTCCAGGGCTATACAGAGAAACCCTGTCTTGAAAAAACAAACAAACAAAAAGAAAGTATTTCCCTTTCTGTTAGGGCAACGGCTCACCCTGAAGTACAGTTCACGGAGGGAAGACAGTATTCATGGCTAGTTCTTTCCCTTCCCTTCCTCTTCAGCCTGGGGAGGTAGGACTCAGTCACTCCAAGTTACTTGATAGGCTTAGGTTCTGTGTTTTTTGACTTGCACCTGTTATAAACTCAGTGTGAAACTTTGTGAATGCTTGGGTGGTAAGGACTGCAATGAGTAGTTTACCACAACAGAATATGTAGAAGATTTTTCTTTTGGACATGGCTAAGTCCTTTTCATATTTCGTTTGTTTGGTGTTCTACAGGCCAGGGTCAAGCCCCACCGGACCTTCAGATTCAATGAGTGTGTCTGCACCCCCTACAATGCAGACTTTGATGGGGATGAAATGAACCTTCATCTTCCCCAGACAGAGGAAGCCAAAGCAGAGGCCCTTGTTCTCATGGGGGTAGGTCCACATGAAATGGCAGCGAAGGTCAATGCCAGGCTCAGCTGGGCAGTGGTGGCACATGACTTTAATCCCAGTGCTCAGGAGGCAGAGGCAGGCAGATCTCTGAATTCAAGGCCAGCCTGCTCTAAGAGTGAGTTCCAGGTCAGCCAGGGCTACACTGAGAAGCTGTCTAAAAGAAAGGAAGAAAAGAGAAGAGGAGAAATAGCCTGGCATGGTGATACATGGTGATAGCCTGTCTATAATTCCAGCACTTAGAACCTGAGCTACAGAGTGAGACCCAGCCCATTGGAGGTAGAGACAAGAACATTATGGAGTTCAAGGCCAGCATGTACTACATGATCTTGTCTCAAAAGTGGGGGAAAGTGCATGAGTTCCAGTATGGGCCTTGTTGGGGGAAGATGCCTTACTAAGTGGATTGCCCAGTAGCTATTGGCACAGTTTCTAAATGAAACTTTCCTGAAGTATGTCCATGTTGCTTTGACCTCTTAAAGGGCTCTGCAGTAACTGCTTTATCCTCTAAACTTAAAATGAGACTGCTGTGGCTGCAGAGGTTCTATGATAGGTTTGTGCCTGTTCATAGGAGTTGGTCTCTGTCTGTTGTACTGTCCTCACTGCCCCCCTACCCCTGGCACTGTTGGGTGTCGGCTCTGTAGGGCTCTGCCCCTCTAATAATTCCTTACTAGTTACTTGGTATAGCTTTGGGCTTTGTGGATTTTAATTGGGACCTATGTGTGTTGCTTGTGTTAGCCTTGAACTCATGAGCTCAAGTGAGCCTTCTGCCTCAGTCTCCCCAGTGGTTAAGACTACACACATCACACTACATCTGGCTTGGCTTTTCTCCCTTCTGGCTTATATTTCTACATTATAAGCTAACCTGTGTTATAGTTATAAGTATTCTGTACTCCTACCCTGAAAAAAAATCACTTGTAGGGAGCGTGTGGCTATAGCCCTTGGTGGACTCGCTCCTGACATGCTGGAAGCTAATTCAGTCCCCAGTCCCACTGACTATAAATAGAAACAGAAAGCAGCCAGTTCTCTTTGCTCCAGCTCTCTTCTGTAGTGTTGGGGTTGACTCAGCTTTGTACTCTTGAGCACAAAGCCACACTCCCAGCCTCTACATTTTCTTTGTTTTTTTTGTTTGTTTGTTTGTTTGTTTTGTTTTTGTTTTTTTCAAGACAGGGTTTCTCTGTGTAGCTCTGACTGTCTTGGAACTCACTTTATAGACCGGGCTGGCCTCGAACTCAGAAATCTGCCTGCCTCTGCCTCTGCCTCCCAAGTGCTGGGATTAAAGGCGTGCGCCACCACGCCTGGCTTCAGCCTCTACATTTTCATTGTTGAAATGGACTTGGTTTGTAGCACAGGCTAGCTAAGAACTCACTGAGATCCTCCTACGTCTGCTTTTAGCCCTAATATAACAGACGTGAAATACCATGCTTAGCCACAGGCTTCATCACGGGTGTGATGTTTCAGACTTAATGTTGAGTTAGGCCGTAGTTTATGTGATAATTCTGGTGTTTTGTATTGTCTGTCTTTGTAGTATTTTGTTTGTTTTTCTGACAAAAAGCACATGCTGTTTTGTAATTAAAAATAATACTAACATGTTCTTAGGAAGAACAGCCAGCACTTGAACTCAGCCAGTCAGAATTTGCTTTTGGGGGGCCGTACCACTGTCATGCGTTAGACAAACTTATTGGTTAAAGTAACAGCTGTTAAGTACAGGCTTGGACACTTGTGAGGGTAGGGGAGTCTGCTCCACTTGAACACATCTTTGAGATTCCCTGGAGGTTTTGACCTGGCACTATGATGTAGCAGTTCTCAGGAAGGCCTATAGGGCCCAGCTTGGATGTGGGTCCAGAGTACACAGATTGACAAAATCATGGAACTCTACCCCACATCCTCTACCTGCTCCAAGTCACCTGCTGTTCTCCCTCTGAGAAGGTCTCTAAACCTAGGTGAGTGGGTCTGGGCCCCACCCAAGACATAGAAATCATTATTGTATGGTGGGAAGTAAAAGATCGTTGTCTGACAGGATCTTGGAGGTAGCGAGGAGGCCCAGAAAACCCACAGTCTTACAGGAGCACTCCACGTCACCTCATGGACGTTAGAAGGTTCCCACTCTAACATGGAAACTTCTGTCTGCTCTCAAGTGCTGTTAGAACGTAACAGCTCAAACAAGAGAAATTGCTCAATTCTGTTGGGATTGTAGAGAATCGTGGACTTGGTTGATTTCAGAGATAACACTCCCCTTAGCACTCATGGGAGTGAGTTCTTAGCTGTGCTGGGTTCACACTTGTTAATGCTAGTGCTGGAGAAGCTGAGGCTGGAGGATCACTGTGAGTTCCAGGCCAGCCTGGGTTGCAGAGTGAGCCCTAGGCCAACTTGGGCTACAGAATGAGTGCCTACTAGAGAGTTTTCCTTCCCCTTGATAGATAAGAAAACTACCAGGTAATAAGAATTCTGGGTAGAGCCATATCAGTTCAGCAGTCATAGGATGTAGGCTACAGTGTCCAGCTAATGTCTAACTTGTACTTGTTCTGTACTTCAGACCAAAGCGAACCTTGTAACCCCACGAAATGGGGAGCCACTCATTGCTGCCATTCAGGACTTCTTAACAGGTGAGTCTGTGAATTTAACTTGAAAGGAGACTGAATTCTCAGCCACAGTGATTCATTCATACGATGGCCTGAATTGAACACTATTCATTGTATGATGTTGATCTGTTGGTTTGAGACTGGATCCCCCTGTGTGGCTTAGGCTGGGCTGGTGCTCAGAATCCTGTCCCGCACTCCCAGGTGCCAGGGTTATAGGTGTGCATCTCTGCTCCGCCCTGTGTTTAGGTTTGTCACTTGCCCTTGAGCTTGCTGGAGGTATTTTTTTTTTTAAACTGGTTGTTTAATCATTTGATCCTGGGTGCACTCACTGACTTCACGTTTATTTTTCTGTTGTTTCTTTTGTGGTGGAGGCTTAGGGAGAGAAGCTGGGGACGGGGGCATTGCTTTAGGTAGGCTGAGTCTGGGGGATTTGGTGGGGCTCCATATAGACTGAAGTGGGGGAGCAATTTGGCAGATCTTCATGTAGGCTGAGTGTTTTGGGAGGTGTTCATGTAGGCTGAGTGTGTTGGGAGGTGTTCATGTAGGCTGAGTGTGTTGGGAGGTGTTCATTAGGGTCTCATCTGGGCTGACTCCGAGCTTCTGATGCAGCCAAAGCTGACCTTCCTGAAACTAGAAGTTCTCTGGGCCTGGTATCTGGCCCAGGCACTGCCACAGCTCTGAGTGAGGCAGGGATGACACAGCCGCTTCACTAGCTTTGGAGTCGGGTCGGGGCACAGTCAGCCCCTGTTTTAATTCTTCTCTGGGAAACAGACCTGAAGGTTAAACGTGTGCGTTCCCAGTGTGGCCCCTTCTCCTTTGGTTCTTTACCTCCTTAGGTGCTTACCTCCTCACCCTCAAGGACACTTTCTTTGACCGAGCCAAGGCTTGCCAGATCATTGCTTCAATACTGGTTGGCAAAGATGAAAAAATTAAAGTGCGCCTCCCACCCCCTACAATACTAAAGGTGTGCTGGGGCCCGTGTGGGTTGGGGGTGGTGTGGAGGGGGCCGTGCTGCTACAGGGCTTGCCTGTTCCCACTGCACCCTCTTGCCTTACTGAAGTGGGCTGTGGTGAGAGCAGATGAGCCCTCATCTGCCCCCTCCTTTCCTCCAGCCTGTCACCCTGTGGACCGGAAAGCAGATCTTCAGTGTCATCCTCAGACCTAGTGATGACAATCCAGTGAGGGCCAACCTCCGAACCAAGGGCAAGCAGTACTGTGGCAAGGGGGAAGACCTCTGCGTCAACGACTCCTGTGAGTGGGAGGACAGAGAGGATGGAAGGAGCAAGCAGACGGCAGAGAGTGAACACCACTCTCTCAGACCACCTCCATTGTTTCTACGAAGGCCCAGGAGGAGGGGGTTTCTTTAGGAACATGTCAGTCTCTGTCCCCCTAGGTGGCAGAGACCTGGGGGTCAGAGTGGTCCTTTTGAGTGGTTTTGTCAGTTAGTACAGTTTCTGTTTTCTTTCTGGGGGGTGGCAAGCAGGTGAGCATCAAAGGTTGTTTTAATGGAGGTAGTGTCTCACGCTGTAGCCCAAGCGTGGAGCTCAGAGCATCTTTCTGCCTCACTTTGGGATTGTGGCTGGCTCTTCCGTGGTGAGCAGTCCCACCTTGCTCTGTTGCAGTGTTGAGGATTGAACTCAGGACCTCATGCATGATGCTTTCACAGAGCTCCACCCCTCTTCAAAACTGATGGGTTTTGTTTTTTAACTCATTTTTACTTGGTCAGAAAGAAGTCTTGCTAACATGAAAATTTAGTATAAAAGAAGAGGATTTAAATACAATTCATTTGAGTCTCTTTAGTTAAAAACAGTGGCTCCAAGTGAGGGTCACAGCCAGCATCAGTAGTTACTGTCTAGCACAATCTTTTTAGCTCTCCAGCTCACTGGTAAGTTGCCCCTGGCCTAGTGAAAGTTATAATGAACATGGCTAGCAGGGCCTCGGGACTAGCTGTGTGAATCCCCAGGGTGCCCTACTGAGTTCTCAGAAGGTCAGGACTTCTACTGTGTCTAGTGTTTGGGGGATACTGGTTCATCTTATATTTGTTTCCTTATCAGAAAACAAAATTTTAAGGAGAAATTCTTTGGCTGTACTTTGAATTTTTAGGATGTAAACATTATTCTCAACCAGATAATTGTTCACTTAAATGCATTGTCAGTATCACCCTTCCAGATGTCACCATCCAGAACAGTGAGTTGATGTGCGGCAGCATGGACAAAGGGACCCTGGGGTCAGGGTCCAAGAACAACATCTTCTACATCTTGCTACGAGACTGGGGGCAGAATGAGGCTGCCGATGCCATGTCTCGGCTTGCCAGGCTGGCTCCTGTCTACCTGTGTGAGTGTCTCAGTAGCTTCGTGTTTCATGTTAATGCCCCACAGGGAAAGGCTTAGTGTGTTATGAGTGTGCTCTTCCACACGGACAGAATGTTAAGTCATTTGTGCATGTGTCAGTGAGGTCGACTCAGGGCTGCTAAGATGGGGGTGTGAATTTGATTTTCTTTTTTCCTTTCTATTCAGAACTTAAAGTAGCTTCCTGTTGTCTATAACTGGGTACACTGCATAAAAAGTCATTTGTGGGATACCTGCCAGGTCCTTGGCAAAGGTTTGCAGCCCTTGCCTCCCACCCAGATGATTCAGTGTCAGCCCCTCTATGCTTACATGGCTCTTTCTTATGCTTGCTCATACTTAGAGGGGGAAGAATATATATATATATCAAGGGATTTTGGTTTTTCATGATAGGGTTTCTCTATGTATCCCTGCTGTCTTAGAACTTACTCTGTAGACCCTACTGGCCTCAAACTCACTGACATATGCTTGCCTCTGCCTCCTGAGGGCTGAGATTAAAGGTGTGTGCCACTACCACCTGGCCATCTCAAGTGATTTTTGCGTGTGTCCTAAGTTGAGTTTCATTGCTGGCATGTGTGTATATTGTGTGTGTGTGTGTGTGTGTGTGTGTGTGTGTGTGTGTGTGTGTGTTGTGTATGTGTGTTGTTTGAGTAAGGGTACCCTGTGCCACACCATGAGTGTAGAGGTCCAAAGACAACTTACAGGAATCTCTACTTTTGCCATGCAGGTTTCAGGCTTGGTGGCAAACAGCTTTATCTACTGAGTCATGTTGCCAACCATAAAAATCTTGATTCTACTCACACTTGACTAATTCTGCCTGGATGAAAAGTTCTAGACTGGTTACTTTTTCTTCTTTGGTGGTGTTCTAATCCTCTGTAGCTTCTAGAGGTGCAATTGAAAGGGTGCCACTTTTTAAAAATAATTTATTTATATTTTTAATGTTCATTAATATTTTACCTGGATGTGTATGTGTGAGGGTGACAGGAACCCTAGAGCTGGAGTTAGAGGCAGCTGCCATGTGCTTGCTGGAAATTGAACCCAGATCCTCTGGAAGAGCAGTCAGTGCTTTTAACTTCTGAGCCATCTCTCCAGCCCAGGTGTGGCCACTTTTATTCCCACAATGCTTTGAATGTTTGTGTGTGTGTACTGTGAATGTGTGTGTTGTCTTGTGTTTATTCTTGTTGGAAAAGTTCACAGTGGTAAGCCCTGGTATAGGCTTTTTCGTTTCTTGTGCTAATCAGTCAACTCTTATAAGTTTGCAACAGTGTCCTTTCTTTCTGGAAATGTCCTCATTATTTCTTGGATAATTATATCATTTCTTATTGTTTTTACCTTGTGTTAATTGGATTTCTCTTTACTGCATCAGTTCTGCTTTTCATACCTTTTTCTTCTATTGTCTATGTCTTTTATTCTTGATTCCTTTTATCTCTCATCATTTCTGTTGATACGTGGTGGCCTGCAGTGAGGCCCATCAAACCCGCAGCTCCATTTCCAGTCATTGATTAGTACCTCACACCCACAGGGCCACCACTTACCCCCTTAAGTAACAGGTTTCCCTGGGGAGGCCTGATTTCCTCAGAGACATCAGAAGACATGTCTTCCCTGGGGATAGTGACTTGGAAGCTGGACGAGGAGGAGGCTCAGTTTTCCCCGTTATGTATTGCACAGGTGGTTCTCCATTATCTTGTCCTATCTGGCTGTGGCTGGTATTCCCAAATCTAGAGCACTTAATTCCTTTCCTGAGGATGTGTCCTGCTAGCTCCCTTTGGAGCACATCCAGGGCCTGTTTCTTACACAGACTTTTCACCCATTCACCTTGTTTCCAGTGCATTCATCTCCACATCTGTAGAACCTAGCAATCTCAATTTTAAACCTCTCTAGACTTGTTGGAGCTCTACCTCACCTTTCTCATGCAGCTAAGAGTGACCACTCAGCTACTTTCTTCTTCACGTTTGAAGCTTAGTGCTAGCTTACTGGAAATGGCATTTCTATTGCCTTTTTTTCCCTTTTGGGGACAGAACCCAGATTCACACAGCCCCCAGCCTGACACTTCCTCCTTTTCTCTCTTTGAGAGTGATCTCTGAGGCGAGGAGGGCAGGCAGTAGGATAAGCTCTACCTGACAGCTTGACGGATAATGGTTATCCCTCTTATTCTGCCTGCCAATTCTTCCTCAGCTAACCGTGGGTTCTCCATCGGGATTGGTGATGTCACTCCTGGCCAGGGACTGCTGAAAGCCAAGTATGAGCTACTAAATGCTGGCTACAAAAAATGCGACGAATACATTGAAGCCCTGAACACAGGCAAGCTGCAGCAGCAGCCAGGCTGCACGGCTGAGGAGACGCTTGAGGTGAGACTGCCCTCAGATCAGCATGGTCAGTTGTCCTGCTTACAGTGTGCTTGGGGATGGGCTAAGAACCTTGGAGAACAGATGCAGAGGAGCAAGAAGGCGAGCACCATTGGGTCGCAGTTCTGGCTCGTGTTCTTATTAGTTAGACAAGGCAGGGACTTTGCTCCACACACGCTCTCTGGTATGAAAGCATGCTATCTGTTCTTTGGACCTTCTGGGGCTGTTCTGACTCTTCCTCAGTGCCTCTGCTCTCCCTGCTTACAGCATCATTCCAGAGACACCAAACTATGACTCAGTGGGCAGATCATTACCACCACTTGGGTACAGGATAAAGAATACTCATAGTGGACGGTCTTATACACCCAGCCATAACTTCCTCACATGTGAAACCACTTTGCTGGGTGCTGAGCTGGCTGCATCACCATCTGTTACCTCTCCTCTAGGAGACTGGAGTTCTAGAGTAGCTGGCTCGCAGCAGGTGGGGCACCCCCAGCAGGTGGGGCACAGGGATTTGTTTTGTTCTGTTTCATGGCAGTCTCACTCTGTAGCTCAGGCTGGCCTCTAATTTAAGCACTTCTGATCTTAGCCTCCTCAAGTCTCGGGATTTGCATGTATGTGTTACCATATCTCTTTCTCTTCTGCCTTCTCTGTGGCCTGTGCCTTGTGCCTTTCCCTCGCTCTAGTGGGGAAGACAGGCTCTTGAAGCATCAAGTTTTCTAAGCTGGATGTGGTGGCACACACCTATAATCCCAGTCACCTGGAGGCTGAGGCAGGAAAATGGAGAGTTCAAAGCCAATGTTCTGTTTTCTCTTCAGATCATAGAACTATTTTGCTAAAGAGGCTTCAAAACCAGGTTGTGCAACTTTAGCAATACTATGACTAAAAGAGAGGTGGAGAGGTGAAGAGTTCTTTTTGTGATGGTTTTTTGAGACAGAATTTCTCTACACAAGCCTGTGTAGTCTCTAGTTCACAATCCTGCCATAGCCTCCTGCGTGCTGGGCTCCAAGAACTAATTAATCCCCTGAAAGTCACCTCACTTTCAGTCTTACTGAGTTTAGGCAGAGAGGTAAGGGGATGCTTCAAATTACTAGGGTCCTCACTAGGACAGGGACTTCTAGAGGGTGGCATCTTAAATCGTGGATTATAGCTGTAAGGTAAGAGGGCTCCTGGAGTCATCTGTCCCACTCTTTGCTCATGCAGATTGAAGCATGCTTGGTGAGACCAGGTAGAGAGACAGTATGCAAGCAGAGTGATCAGGTTCCCTTCACTGGATGTATCTTTACAGGGCCATGTGCACAAGCCATTTATACATTCTGCTTCATGGACAGCTATTCACACTCTTTCAGAACTCTACAGAAGAAAGGCCTTTATGCAACTTGGGCTTTTTGATTATCAGCTCAGTAAACTTCACCGATTGGAAATCAGACATCATTTGAATTCTCTGTATGTCCAATAGAAGCTCTGTGATCTGTAGAGCCCGAGTGTGACTTCTCACAAACTGCATTTTCTTCCCTCTGTCCCCTTGCCCAGGCTCTGATCCTGAAGGAGCTGTCCGTGATCCGGGACCACGCTGGCAGTGCCTGCCTCCGAGAGCTGGACAAGAGCAACAGTCCCCTCACCATGGCCCTGTGTGGCTCCAAAGGTGAGATAAGCCCTCAGGGTTGGCTGTTCGTGTGGCCTGCCAGGGGCTTGGCTCTAGAACACAGATATTTGGTGCTTGTAACTTTATAGAGGCTCTTCTGTCTCTAAAGGGCCAGACTGGATGGATGACTGAGCCTCTGTTTGCATTTAGGGCAGTTTAAGTCTTTTGAAGAAACTGGTTGGTAATGTGGCTGGGTTCCTGAGTTTGGAGGTGCTTTGACTAAATTTGATGTTAAGAAGAAAGTTGGGAATTTTTAGTAATATATTTAGTGATGTAGCAACCATTTTCTATTGATTGATTGATTGATTGATTGATTGACTGATTGAGGTGTTGAGTATCAAATCCAGAGCCTCATGCATCTACTCTGCTACTGAGCTATAGCCCTATCTTAGATGTGGCAGAATGTAACTACATATTTACTCAGACCCTTAAAAGCATTAGATTTAATAATCCATGCTCAAACTTAGAACCTGAAGCTTCTATTACTGTACTTTTTGTTTATTGTGAAATTCCAGTTCTCTACCTTGACTGCCTTTTTTACCTGTTGTTCTACTTCCTGCCCCTAGTGTACACCTAGGGCCTCCCCTCTTTGCTTCTTACTCTTGCACACACATTCAGATTTCTTCTCCCTGCTGTCCTCTGTATGCAAACCCCATGTCCAGAAGGCCAGTCTGGTTGCAAAAGGCTCTTCCCTCCACCCCACACATGCACAAGCCCTTCCCTTGGCTCCACCTACATTACTGTAGCTGTTGCTGTAGCCGACCTTCGCCACCCATGGACTCCTAGGCTGTGAGCATAAGGGTTGTGCTGTGTCCCATTCTGTTTTATCCACTGTTCTGGCTGGCTTCTGTTACTGTTTTGCATTACATTTTTCCAGTATAATTTACATTTCTGACCTGTACCCCAGGTTCCTTCATTAACATATCACAGATGATTGCCTGTGTGGGACAGCAAGCCATCAGTGGCTCCCGGGTTCCAGATGGCTTTGAGAACAGATCTTTGCCTCACTTTGAGAAGCATTCAAAGGTAAATGGCAGTGGAAGACTGAAGGCTTGTCTAGATTGTCCTCTGAGGGACACAGAACTATCAGGGCATAACGCTGCCACTACCACCGTTGGTTGTTTCCATGTGGTTCCACTATGATGTCACTTCTGTCCCCTTCATGTCAGTCTTCAAACATTTGAAGTACTTGTTTGGTGACTGTTGGTATGTGAGAGTTTCACCACATCACAACAGTCTGTTTTATGTTTTTAGTGGCTCTAGCTACATATGACTCTTGTGTGGAGATGGGTGGGGCTGGACCACAATAAGGATGCCTTGAAGGCAGCAGCCCCCAGGGAATGGGTCAGGCACCCTCTGAGTTCCTTGACACTTTGGGACAGCAGCTCCCCCTCCCACTTCCCTCTTGTGAGGCACTCACATGCCCTGGCACTCCAGCAAAGATAGCCTGTGCAGATTGTCTCTACTGTAGGCAAGGGCATACAGCACCTGCCAGTTCTTCAGCCACTGGCTGAGAATGTGTAGCCTCCAGGGGACATTTTCTTATGTGGGTGGATTTTACAATTTGGGATCTTGAACCTCATTGATTTTCTTCTTTCCTACTTCTCTTTAGCTCCCTGCTGCCAAGGGCTTTGTGGCCAATAGCTTTTACTCTGGCCTAACGCCTACTGAGTTTTTCTTCCACACAATGGCTGGTCGGGAGGGTCTGGTGGACACAGCTGTAAAGACTGCTGAAACAGGATACATGCAGGTAAGTGAGGATGTGTCATTAGCTGCAGAGCACCAGGTCTGTGTGAGTGTGAACTGTGCCTGTAGTGAGGATTTGTGTGTGTCTGTGTCTGTGTTTTTGTTTGTGAGCTGTGGTTTACCACTACCTTGGGTTTGAAGGGGAACGTTTAGACTTGTTGGTGCTCCAGAACTAAAGAAACAAACAAAATAGTGACCCACCTCAGATTGTCCTGTGGACCTTGAATGGTGACAACAGGCCGGTGTTGGTGTCACTGAGTGCCCTAGAGGTGGATGCTGAGCGTAGGCCTCCCCAGCTGTTTCCTAGCATGAAGGGTGTGGAGTGATGCCTGCCTGCTAGTTACTGAGAAGGTTCCATCTCCCACTTTGCTTCTGTTTAGGTCCCATTATTCACTTCCATGGCTCCTGGGAATTACAGCTGCAGGGTAGCAGGGCTGTGCTAGAGGATTTTTGCTGCACTTCTCAAATGGCTGTCAACCTTGACCCCGCGTGTCTCCTGTGAGGTCACAGCAGGATTACTCTCCACTCCCCATACATCAGTAGCTCTGTGTGTTACAGGATAGCCCATGTGTATTTCTGTTGCTGGAGATCTAGCACAGGGCCTCCCAAATGCTAAGCCAGAGCTTTAACTGCTGAGCATAGTTCTAGCCCCACCAAAATTCTTCATGGTTTTGACTGACACTAGTTAAAATTGACAGGCCACGTTACTGGGCCACAAACTTGATTCCGGCTTGTTTCCTGTGTCTCCCCTGGAAGTGTCCCTATAGACAGGATTGATGAACTAGTGAACTGAACAAAGGTGATGAGGGTATAGTGCCAGAAGACACTTGTTCCAGACAAGTCTGTGCCATGTTTGGTATCGTCTGGTGCTGTAGACACCTGCTGGGAATTACCCTTGGTAGGAGGTGTGCCACCTGTGTCGCACCCTAGTGGGCTGTGAATGCTTCTCCTACTCCTGTATGACAAGCTGTGACTTAGGATATGAACATATGTAGTATGAATTCCCGGAGCACGATGTTAACCTGGAAGCAGTGGGTTCTGGCAAGGGGAGGTTTGTTTTTCTAGGGTACACTACTGGCTGCTGGTTTCCAGCTCTCCCAGCGGAGTTGAGAAATGGTTACTGCTCTTGATTCAGATTCTTGCCCTGCTTCCTCCCCTTCTGTCCTAAAACAGAGCTTGCATCCAATTCTCTGCACTGAAGTCCACAGGGTCCTGGCATGAGTGTGTGTGTACCATAGGGAGCTGGCGGGAAGGCAAGGCAGCCCAGGAAAGCAGTGTGCAGAGTTTTGGGGGCTGGGGAGGTTTCTGTTACAGGGAGACATAACACAGTGAAGACTCGGTTAGAGCAAGAGCTGCCTCTTGTTGCACATGTGCCTGGATGTTCTCTGGTAAGGGAGGCACTCGTAAGGGTTTCTAATAAAGCGCGGTTGATGTGATTCGAGCGCTTGTAACCCAGGGCTGGGATGAGGCTTGATGATCGAGTGAGTGCTTACCGAGCACACACAGGGCACCAGGAAAAACAAACAAGTAAATCAATGACCTGTGACCTTAAAACTTTGAATGGCAAGTCTGATTGTGTGCTGTGAAGCAGTCTTCAGCAGGCAGCTGGTCTTCCTTCTCTTCCTGTAGAGAAGACTGGTCAAATCCCTGGAAGACCTCTGCTCCCAGTACGATCTGACAGTGCGGAGTTCCACCGGTGACATCATCCAGTTCATCTATGGAGGAGATGGCTTAGATCCTGCTGCCATGGAGGGCAAAGATGAACCGCTGGAGTTTAAGAGGGTTCTGGACAACATCAAGGTGGGATACAGCACTCTGTGGGGCTACAGACTTCTGCAGGCTCTGTCCTCTCTTGGCACTACAAACAATACCACGCTTCCCTCTTAGTCACCTCTGCCTGATTAGTACCTTTCTTCCAGTGACCCTGTTTTCATTTGTGCGCCTGTTAGTCCAAATCAGATGCAAGGGGAAGAGGCCTGGCTCCTCTCACCTAGTGGAGTGAACTAGAGATGAGCTTTATAAAGAATGGCGTTAGGCAACAGGCTCATTTCATATACTAGAGCCAGGAATGAATGAATTCTTTTTTAAGAATTATTGGGCAAGATTCATCTGGGTGTCAATTTAGTGCCTTTTGCCCAGCTTTTATCGACAGAAGGTGTTCCGTTGAGATGTTGTCTTAGTCAGGGTTTCTATTCCTGCACAAACATCATGACCAAGAAGCAGTTGGGGAGGAAAGGGTTTATTCAGCTTACATTTCCACATTGCTGTTCGTCACTAAAGGAAGTTGGGACTGGAACTCAAGCAGGTCAAAAAGCAGGAGCTGATGCAGAGGCCATGGAGGGATGCTCTTTACTGGCTTGCTTAGCCTGCTCTCATATAAACCCAAGACTACCAGCCCAGAGATGGAACCACCCACAAGGGGACCTCTCCCCTTGATCACTAATTAAGAAATTGCCTTACAGCTGGATCTTGTGGAGGCATTTCCCCGACTAAAGCTCCTTTTGACTGAAGCTCCTTTCTCTGAGATAAGATAACTCCAGCTTGTGTCAAGTTGACACAAAACTAGCCAGGACAGGTGTCTTTTCCACTAGTAGTTGCAAGCTACCAGTTAAGAATGGGTCCAAAAAAAAAAAAAAAAGTAGAACTTGGAGGAAACCCCATGAGCTTAAGGTGTGGTGAAACATTTCTCCTCTTGAGATGTTTAGTTGGCTGGTTGTTTTTGTAGTCCTGAAGTTGAGGCCAGGGACTGGAGTATGCTGAAAAAGGGCTGTAGCAACATCTTTGATCCTTTGTTAATTTTGTACTTTTTATTTTCGGATAATGTCTTACTTGGCTGCCAAGTGCAGTTGAATTTGTTCTGTAGCTTAGGCCAGGTAGAACTTGTGATCCACCTGACTGGGCCTTCTAAGTAGCTGAGGTTACAGAGTGGGCCACTAAGCCTGGTGACAGCAGTGTACATTTTTACAAATACAAAATATTGCCAGGCAGTAGTAATCCCAGCATTTTGGAGGCAGAAGCAGGCAGATATCTGAGTTTGAGGCCAGTGTGGTCTATAGAGAAATTCTGTCTCGCAACAAACAAACAACAACAAAAAACCCTAAATACAATCTGGGCTGCGGTTGAGTAGGGAAGCAGCAGATCCACACTTAGCAATTAGAGTGGAACTCCTTAAGTCAGGGGGGATTCCTGACGGCATGGCAGAGCAGGCCTGTAGTCCTTTCTCTTGGGAGGGAAGAGGATCAGGAATTAAAGGCCAACTGCCACTGTGCAGTGAGCCTGAGGTCAGCCTGAGCTACACAGGACACTGTGTCAGACAGACTGACCAGACAGAAGGCAGAGCTTCTCTGGTGTTCACTTTCACATGAGACACGGAGTCCAGAGTTTGTTAGCAAAGAAAGCCACAGGTTGCTAAGAGCTCAGTCTGCAGAGTTTTATATCTGGGAAATCCCTCTGCCTCGTCCTCTGCCTCCCCGCATCATGTAACACCATGTCTTTGTGGTACTCAGGCAGTGTATCCATGTCAGAGTGAACCTGCTCTCAGTAAGAACGACCTCACCTTGACCACTGAGGCCATCATGAAGAAGAGTGAGTTCCTATGCTGCCAAGACAGCTTCCTGCAGGTAGGCTCTGCCTGGTGTCCTGAGGACTCTGTCTAGTGCCTCCCATTGCATTTTATAAGTCAGGGTTTTGTCGTGGGTTTTTATCGTGTCCTAGACAGTATCTCACTAGTCAGAGGAAGAATAATGTCTTTCACACAAGTGACTCCGGGTTGGAGAAGGAATCTGGAGATCTTGTCTGTATAACCCTGTCACCAGCCCCGTGTCCACTTTCTTTTTTTTCTGCAGCCGTTCTGAGCACCTGTCTTTGGTGACTGCCATCTGCCTCAGATTGCAGCTTCTTTCTATCACAGATCAGAGACCGCTGTGTGGTCTTCCCGTTCCTCCTGGGGCCATCACCATGCTGTGCCTTGAAGGTTTTCACTGGTTTGCTTTTTGTTTTTGACCAGTGAGAACCTGCTCCAGCAGCATCTCCTCATCTATAATCATGGTTAGAATCAAGCAGAAGGATTGAGAGACCCCAACCAGTGCTCACCTTTGGGCTTGAATCCACAGGCCAGTTTTGTGTGTGCATCAGGACCAAAGGGGGAATCCTGGGGAGACCCCACTCCCCTGATCCTGTGTGTAGGTGTGAAAGGTGATGTGTAGGTGTGAAAGGTGATGTGTAGGTGTGAAAGGTGATGTGTAGGTGTGAAAGGTGATGTGTAGGTGTGAAAGGTGANAGGTGTGAAAGGTGATGTGTAGGTGTGAAAGGTGATGTGTAGGTGTGAAAGGTGATGTGTAGGTGTGAAAGGTGATGTGTAGGTGTGAAAGGTGAAAGGTATTGGATTTTACCCGAGAAGTCATCTTCCTTTTATGCTTTGTAGAGATCAGAATGACAGTTTTGTTTTCCGCGTGACTATTAGTTATCTTCCTCTTCATCCTCATGGACCTTCACTGAGAAATAACAGCCATGTGCTGTGCCGGCATGGCCTGCAAGCCAGCGAGCGACCTGTCGCCAGCATGGGGGCAACACATTTCTGTCCCAGTTCCAGCAAACACAGGCTCCTCCTCTGGCTGATTCCTATACTTTTGACTAGTTTTCATAGGTGGCCTTGTGGCCAACAGTTTCTTCAGTGAGCACTGGCTCAGCTTGTCCACTGCGTCACTCATATTAAAGACTTGATGATGTGACAATGGCGAAACATGTCCTCTCTGTCCAGTCTCTCACAATGAGGAACTCACATGCTCTAAGAGAACTAAAATTGAATGCTGAGCCCAGCCCATACTACAGCTGAGGCAGGTCTGAGTAGCCAGCCCTTGTTTCCTGGCCCTGACCAGAGGCCAATATGAATGCTATTGGCACACTGGGGTGTGAGACTGACGATGAGTTGCCCATGAGTCCATTTGCCTGCTGAGTGTTGTACGTGCCTTCCCTCTAGCATGTGTAGACTCATCCAAAAGAGTTCTTGGTGCTTATATCAGGTTGGTTTCTTCCATGTGAGTCTGCTGTTTAGAACTGTCACGTCCAGTGCGTGTCTTTATTCCTTTCAACAAAGCCACTGGGAGTATGTTACATGGGGAGCCACTGACAGGTGCTACTGCTAGTGCCTGTAGGCTGTGGTTTTGTGTATATGTCTGATGGTGTGTGTCTGTCTGTTTCCATCTCCTCACAGCTGGCCTCTCCAGGCCTTACAGCTCTCACATCTCCAGGCCTCTTTGCCTTCTGCTATTTCTGTTCCCCTTGCTGAAAGAGTTGTCATAGATCCTGGGCCCTTAGGTCTCTGCCCTGAGCAGCACAGAGAGAAGTCTGTCCTGTCCAGCATCTCTCCACCTTTTCTTTGCAGTTACTCACTGTCCCAAACCAGTTCCAGGTGACTGATTATGAGTCTTGAGAACTTTTCTTTTCTCCCCTTTTCAATATTACTACATTTATATTGATTTATATTGTTGGTGGCATATACTTGTGCCATGGTAAGCATGTGAAAGTCACAGGACAACTCTTCCTCCCATACAGTCTTGGGGATAGAACTCAGGCCGCCAGGCTTTGGGACGGGCATCTTTACCCCCAGAGGCATCTCACTAGCAGTGAGTTTTTCTTCAACATCAGTCTTTGAGGCACTTTAAAAATTATGTTATGTACATGGGTATTTTGCCTGCATGTATGTCTGTGTACCACTTGCATGCCTGGTGCCCGTGGAGGCCAAACCGCAGGGTATCAAGTCCGTTGGGGCTGGAGTTACAAATGCTTATGAGCTTTCATGTGAGTGCGAGGAATTGAACCTGGATGTCCTGGAAGAGTAACCCATGCTTTTTAGTGCTGAGTGTTCTCTCCAGCCAATTCTGAGACTTCAAATCTTACAATTTAATAAAGCTCTTTCTGAAATGAAATCATTTCTATCTAGGCAGTCACCCTCCATGTGTCCCACCTTCTCAATATAAAGTCAGTTGACTCGCTCAGGCAGCTATGAGACCTGCAGAGAGACCAGAGGAGACAGACAGTGACGGTTAGAGGGATTGTCAATGCTTCCAAAGAGGTCTTCACTGTGGAGTCATGAGAGTTCTGAGTGTGGAGTCTTAATGCCTCGACGAGTCCCTGAGAGCTATGCCAAGCTCCTTCCTACAGCATGTGGCTGAGATAAGGAGCCAGAATAACTCGTGGGAAAAGGTTGGGAAGTGAGGCCTAACGAACTTCTTAAGCAGAGGGCCGGTTTCCCCAGGGTGGAGGCACAGCAGCCTCCTTACAGACACACTATGTAAGGGAACCAGTGCCCATACTGCATCCTCGGTGCTGTGGAGCCAGCAGTTGCTAAAATAGGGAACACTGTGTCCATTGTTGGGTTACAGAGTGATTCTGCTGTCTAAATCATTGACGATCATTGAAAATCATACAAATTGATAGGTGTTCTATAATCTTTTCAGGAAATAAAAACATTCATTAAAGGGGTGTCCGAGAAGATTAAGAAAACCAGAGATAAATATGGGATCAACGATAATGGCACAACAGAGGTACTGCTTTCCCAGACTGTTGGGACACGGGGGTTCACAGATACAGCTTGTTCTGACTGTGTGCTAGAGTGTTTGACAGATAGAGCTTGTCCTGACTGTGTGCTACAGTGTTTGACAGATACAGCTTGTCCTGACTGTGCACTTGCCTTTGTCCTTCCAGCCTCGTGTGCTGTACCAGTTGGACCGTATTACCCCTACCCAAATAGAGAAGTTTCTGGAGACCTGTAGGGATAAGTATATGAGGTAGGCATGCTAACTAACCTACACTGTCAGGCATCCATCATGTGCTGGACATTCTCTCTGCTGTCAGGATACTGGCTGGCCTAGTTCATGTCTGTTGATGTGATAAATACTTTGTCCAAAAGCATCCTAGGGGGAAGGAAGGGGTGATTTTTATCTCACAGTTCCAGGTTAGAACCATTTGGGGAAGTCGAGGCAGGCACTCAGCCAGCTGTCACATCGCACCCACAGTCAGGAGCAGAGGGAAAGGGGAGCAGCCATGCTGCCTGCTTGGCTCTGCTTATGCTGTAGCTTCCTTCATGTTACACAGTTCAGGTCCCAGACGATGAAGTGATTCTGACCTCTTAGGTTGGGTCTTCCCAACTCAGTTGACAATCTATAAAATCCTCCTCAGACATGCCCACAGTCAATGTAATATAGATAATTCTCCATTGAGAATCTGTCTTTCCCCATGAGTCTATGTTTGGTCAGGCTGATAATAACAACTAACAAGCACCCTGGCCAGCATCAATGCCAGGGTTCGGGGAAATTTGTGCCTTTCATCTAGAGTCTCCAATGGGATCCTAAGTTAGATGGATGCCCCTAAACATGAAAGGATTGCAAAGGAATTTCCTGAATGTCCTTTGGCCATAAGGAAACTTACATTATGTACTACAGATTCCAACTCTGACCACATTTACTACCCAGTAAGAACAGACCACTTGCAACTACTCCACACAGTGGACACCAGCCCTGTATATATCACAAGCTTGTTACACAGATTTTTAGTCATATTGTCAGCCCCTCTGCCCCTCTCACTCCCCTGATGACACTTGTTCCTAGCTTGTGCCGGCCCCTTCCTCTGGTACAAACACTGCCTGGCCCATGCTGTTTCCATCTTAAACCCAACAGAATCTACATATTTTCCTTTAAGAGGCAGTGACTTGAAGCCCGTCCCAGCACTGTTGATGGCCTTTTCTTTGTTGTGTCATGTTTGCTTTGGTGCCTTTTCTTGTAGAGCACAGATGGAGCCAGGCTCTGCAGTGGGTGCACTCTGTGCACAGAGCATTGGTGAGCCCGGTACCCAGATGACTCTGAAGACATTCCACTTTGCAGGAGTGGCCTCCATGAACATCACCCTGGGTGTGCCTCGGATCAAAGAGATCATCAACGCTTCCAAGGCCATCAGGTAGCTGTGCCCTGGCCTGTCCCCTGGGACCAGTGGTCCTGTCATGAGCGCCCGTGACTTACTGACTGGGAAGTGTCTGGTGTCCAGAGGGCGGGTCCGCTGTGTTGGTCAGGGTTTGGATTCTTAGAACGTCACTCAAGTCAGAACTTGTTTTGTTTTATGGCCACTACCTACATGAGATAGAAAATATTACACAAGCCAGCACTATTGAGGACTAGGTCAGTAGTCATTTCATTCCTGTGTGCCATTACTCCATGCCTGAAGAGCTGACTGATTATTCTCCTGCTTGATTTATAGCCATTCTCTGTAAGCCCCTAGTGATTCAGTCAAATTTTCAAGAGACCTTGGATTAGAAGAACTAGAGATACATCATGTTTTTAGGGATAAAAATTATTCTGTCTGTTCTAAGTCATCTTAGGAACAAGCAGATCCTGGTTGCAGACCAGCAACTGTGAATATCTAGGGTGGTTGGAGGTCTGTTTGCCTCCTGCAGGCTACTCAGATCTGTCCCAAGGGCCTGTGTTGATAGGATACTGTGCCCTGTGAGAACAGAAGATGACAGTGGTGGTCAGAGGAGCAGGGGTCATTATTGAAGAAGGGTAAAAGGAGGTGAAATGCACTAGGAGTTGGTTCCCTGGAGAGCAGAAGGTCAAGAACTAAGTGGTAGGAAATTTCTTGAATTTTACCACAGATAGAATGGGGACCAGGGGTCTCTGAAACTAGCTAGCTTCAGTGAGAGGTCTGTGAAGTCCTTTGTTGTGGGTCTCCCCGAAGTGAGTTCTAGTAAAGTCCTCATGGCTCTGAGTAGCACTCAGACTTAATACAGCAGCACCCACTGCACAGTCCTGGTCCCTTCCTTGTGAGCTGATCCTTGCCCCTCCTTGCAGCACTCCGATTATCACAGCACAGCTAGACAAGGATGACGATGCGGATTATGCACGCCTGGTGAAGGGCAGAATTGAGAAAACCCTCCTGGGGGAGGTAAGGAATCCTTTCTGATAACAGGAAATATTATCAGACATCCTCTTCTCTGCAGTGGTGAGGATGCAGCAGAGCGGCCGCTGTGGCTGTAGCCTGCAGCCGAGGCCATGTGGAGAGTGCGCCTATGTAAGGCTGAGATGGGGAGGGCCATGAGAGTGGAGGTAACGAGCTGCCCTTTTGCCATGGCAGATCTCAGAGTACATTGAAGAAGTGTTTCTTCCTGATGACTGCTTTATTCTTGTCAAGCTCTCCCTGGAACGGATCCGACTTCTGAGACTGGAGGTGAGTCAGAGTTGATGTATGAGGGTGTGATCCTGTGTGTCCTGAGGCAGGTGCTGAGAAGCCAAGGGAGAAACATATAAAGTTTTGGCTGGTGGTTGTTGTTGGTCACACCATTAGCTGTCACGTCCTTCTGAGTTGACCTTGATACAGACAAAACATGGCCATCACAAGAAACTGTTGATGTGTGCGCAGTCTACCTCTACTGGTTTACTATGACATGGAGTTAGGATAGCTTATTTCTGTCCACCTTTATGTGCTGTGGAAGGAGCCTGGGCGGGCCAGTTCTGTCATAGTCACCTGTGCATCCTCAGCGTAGCACTTGGCTGGTTTGTAATGTTTTCAGTTGGTGGGTTAACCTGGCCTCTCTTACGAGTATTTGTGGAGATTACAGTTAACTGATAACAACCTTTGTAGGGGTCAGCTGAGGTCAGCTGCTAGTTAAGCCTTTCTTAGCCTTGAAAAAATTTTGAAAGCCATTGTCAAGTACCGTATTCTTGTGGTTCCCACCTGACTGTCAAGTCTGTCTTGTGTAACTTGTGACTCTGGTAACACTTGCTTTATAGGCCTTGATTTTGCTTGATAGTAGAATAATTGCCTCTTATGTATAAACAAAGTCCTCGGTTTTATCTAGGGATTGGAAAAAAATAAAAAATGAAGAATGCATTTGCATCTGGGAGTATAGTACAAAACCAACAAACTTCTCAGCCTTCCTGGCCTTTGTTCTCCAGACACTCCAGAACTTTCTCCATGGGTTGTGATTGTTGCCATGAGTTGAACATGAATGTTCAATGAGAAAAATGTTCATTTTTTTTTTTTCAGTAAAAAGAATCTCCTGTTTATGAATAAAGCACAGGTATTGAACATAAATACATAATATAGCAACATTTGTGGGCTTGGAGAGATTGAACAGTTAAGAATACTTACTGCTCTTCAGGAGGCAAAGATTCTGTTCTAGCACCCACATAAATCTTAAAACCGTCTGTAACTCTAGCTCCAAGGAATCTGACCCCTCTTTTTGTTTCATGTGTACCTACACATAGGTGACGTACATTCGCACAGACAGACAGACAGACACACATACACATGAGTAAAGATAAAGAGTAAGTTCTGTGGCAGAGGAGGTGGCAACAATTGACTACCAAGACTTCTTAAAGCATCATCATGTCATTAAGGCTGAAAGCCATTGTCACGGACAATGCAGATGTCTGTTGGTAATGTCCCTGGCACCCTACAGGTCAATGCTGAGACAGTGCGGTACTCCATCTGCACATCCAAGCTCCGAGTGAAGCCTGGTGATGTGGCCGTTCATGGGGAGGCTGTGGTGTGTGTCACCCCCAGGGAAAACAGCAAGAGCTCCATGTATTATGTGCTGCAGTTTTTGAAAGAGGATCTGCCCAAGGTGAGGCAAAGCATCCTCGCTTGGAGAAACAGCCAGGGGTACAGCTGGGGAACAGGTTGCTATAAAACCAAGGATGGCACCCCATTCCCTCATGGTCATATTCCCAAGGGCTCAGTCTGGTTCTTCTTATTAAATATTTTTGGAGGTGTGGGAGTATGTGGATTGCTTGTGGTAGTTGGCTTTTTCTGCCTTTGGGTTCTTAGAATCAGACTTGGGTTCTCAGGCTCTGGGGGGGACTCTTTTATTCTGTGACTGTATCCATTAGTCTTCTTTCCACTCTCTTCAAGCTAATTGTAGGTTGGGGCACAGTCCCCTGGACTGTCTCCCTGAGACAGTACATAGTCCCCCTGGATTACAGACATTGAAGTGGGGATGACCGAGAATGGCATGAGTCAGGTTGTCAGCCCATTCCTCTGCCCTGTTTCTGAGGCTCTCGGGTGGGACCAAGGGTTGCTGCATCTTGAGCATTCTGTGTTGAATGTAGGTGGTGGTACAAGGCATCCCAGAGGTGTCGAGAGCTGTCATCCATATTGACGAGCAGAGTGGGAAGGAGAAGTTCAAGCTTCTAGTAGAAGGTGACAACCTGCGGGCAGTCATGGCCACTCACGGTGTGAAAGGCACCCGAACCACTTCTAATAACACCTATGAGGTACCATCCCCTTTGGACCCTTGGCCAATACCCAGCACAGTTGCCTGACCCCGACATTGACTCTCTACTCTCCCAACAATTGCATAGCAGTCTGCTGTGGGAAAAACAATTGCATAGCAGTCTACTGTGGGAAAAACAATTGCATAGCAGTCTGCTGTGGGAGTGGGGCAGGGTTTGCTTTGTGCTTGTCAGGCAGCAGCAGTAGGAGTGGGGTGGCTCCAGCAGGGCCTGCAGCCTCTGCTCACTCTGAGCTTTTCCTAGGTGGAAAAAACCCTGGGCATTGAGGCTGCCCGGACAACTATCATCAACGAGATCCAGTACACGATGGTCAACCATGGCATGAGCATCGACAGGAGGCACGTGATGCTGCTCTCTGACCTGATGACCTACAAGGTGTGAGAGAAGGGAGGCTCCAGCCGGTCAGGGGTCAGCACATCCACTGTCTGGCAAACAGCCAGAGAGGTTGGATGGCACTGGTGTGAGGACTGACCTGGACGGGAAGGAAGGTGTCACCACCAGAAAGCCTTAAGTGTGGTAATGGAGCCAGGTATTCTGGTAAATTCCCAGGGGCAGAATTTCAACACAGGTAGTTTTGGAAGAGAAGTGTTTAAGCATGGCTTTTTCCATGTCCTGAGTCTTAGTCTTCAGCAAACCTGACCTTTACCAACTCTAGGCTGGCCTCGGTGACTTGGGTTTTTCCCTAAAGCGTGCCCTGTGCGGATTATTTAGCTGTTTCCAGAGAGTAGGGCGGGGATGTGGCCCAGTCATAGATTGTCTGCCCTGCATGCATTGGCCTTGTGCTTGAACTCCATCAATACATACATACATACATACATACATACACACACACACATACACACACACACACACACAAGTGGGAGTATAGGAGGAAGCTGCTGAGGGTGTTGGATTCCTCATACAGTAGTACATCAGATTTTTCATGATAAGCCGTTACTGTGATGGAGGGCTTTTAGGAACCAGAGGTGTAAGTCAGAGGTGGGGAGCATAGTCATGATCAATATCCCTGAGTCTCTGGCTTCTGTGACATCCCTGAAGGAGAGGGTGTCTCAGGTGTGCCTTCTGGTATTGTTTGAATGCATGTGCTAGTTCACAGTTTCTGCCAGACAGGTTTCATTCTATTTTTGTGTTGTATGTACATGTGGGTGTGTAATCACGTGGGTATTCCTTCATGTATGGAGGTCAGAGTTCAACCTTGGGTACTGTTTCTTATGAGACATTGACCTTTGGTTTTTAATGCCTTTTTTTTGTTTGTTTTTGTTTTTGTTTTTCAAGACAAGGTTTCTCTGGATAGCTCTGGTTGTCCTAGAATGGTTTTGTAGATGAGTCCTGGCCTGGAACTCAGAGATCCACTTGCCTCTGCCTCCTAAGTGCTGGGATTGAAGGCGTGTACCACCACGCCAGACATTGTCAATGCTCGTATTAGCATATGTTACTTGTGTATCCCATGGGATTTCACTGTGGCCATTCTGTGTACGTGAATGATGTGGTGGTGTTGGAGTCACTTCCATTTACTGTGTCTTACTGACTCCCTGCTGCTCATCCCCTTCCCCTTCCTGGCTCATCCTTCTTATTTTCATGTCCCCCCATTTTAAAGACCCAGTTAAGTAAGTCAGAGGGTTAGAGTGAGGGAGGGGTCAGTTACAGGAGCATGGGCACTCTACCCGTGTTTATTACATTGAAGATTGTCTTTCCCTGTGCCCACCAAAGATGTTTATAGGTCCTCACATAAGGGTTCCTGAAACACTCCCTCCTATCCTAAGATGTTGACAGCACCGGTCTTGTGTATGTTTGGCACTTTTTCTTAACTGGAAGTACCTACACTGTTTCTAGTACTAGCTTCTTAAGAAGGAAGACGCTACCTCCACCCCCAACCCATTTTATAAAAACCCAGATTGCTAATTCTATTCCTTGAGTAGTTGCATGGCTGGTTTTGGTGTTTCTGGTGTTGGGATATTGTCTATTGCTTTGTTATAAAACTTTAGGGAGTGGCTTTATTCCCTTCTGACAGTCTCTCCTCACACAGGGTGAAGTCCTGGGTATAACCAGGTTTGGCCTGGCCAAGATGAAGGAGAGTGTGTTGATGCTGGCCTCCTTTGAAAAGACAGCTGACCATCTCTTTGATGCTGCCTACTTTGGGCAGAAAGACTCCGTATGCGGTAGGTTTGGAGTGGATCTGTAGTCTCTGGAACCCAGCGGAGGCACCCTGTCTCCTTACTGAGTCTGGGCTACTTTTAGTGCAGACAGTTTTGGAGTTTCGAAAGGATCTATGGCTCCTGAGTCCTTGAAGCTGTACTTGGCCCCACTGACCTCCATGTTGTCCAGGGTTGACAGGCAGTGGGTAGTATCAGTACCATCAGGAGCAGAAGAGATGGCTGCGGTCCTGCCTCCTAGTGAGGCCTTGCACATCATTTCAAAAGCCAAGTATCACAGAAAAGGAGGAGAGACACAAGGTGGAGAGAGGGGTGGGAAGGTGTGAGGATGACTGAAAAGCCAGGCCAGGAGGTGCACATCTCTAATCCCAGGACTAAAGAGACAGAGACAAGCAAAAACTTGTGAGTTCCATGCCAGCCTGTTCTACACAGTGAGTTCAGCCTAGTCGAGGCTACGCGGTGAGAGCCTGTCATAAAAATACCCAGTGGAAATGAAGGGAAAGTGAGGAGGCTTAGCATGGGAGAAGCCCAGGCACAAGCCAGAGTAGAGCTAGCTGTGAGATACTGGGACTGAGACCTGGCACCCACCTGACATAGGAGACTGGGTCTTTGCTCAAGCTGTACACACCCACTTTCTGATGTTCCACCACCCCTGACACCATGCAGCCTTAACACAGCCTCTCCCCATCCTACTTGGAAATTGCCCCGTCTCTATGCCTGGAGCACAACAGTAGCTCTCCCTGTATATCGGGTATAGGTTGGCACTTTGTCTCTCTGGCATCAACCTGTAATGTGTCTGCCTCTTGATTGGTAGAGAATCAGAGACATGCATAGAGCCTAGACTTTGAGCTTTTAAAACTAAAGCTGCCCAATGGCGGTATATGCCTATAATCCCAAGCACTGTGAAGACAGAAGCAAGCAGGTCTCTTGAGTTTGAGGCCAGGCTGGTCCACAGAGGGAGTTCAGGGATTCCAGGGTAAGCAGAGAAACTTTGCTTTGGAAAAACCAAAAATGGGAAAAGAAAGATTTGAAGTGAAGTTGAGAGGGGAATTCTGCCCCCACCTTTCTCAGTCAGTGGAAGCCTTCTCAGTGTTGTGATTTGGGCACTGGAACCCAGGGCCCTGCACTCAGCTGTTGTCATCCTTTCTTCCAGGCGCTAGGTTAAGGAAGGCAAGTGACAAACTCATCGTCTCCTGATGACTGTTTCCCAAAGACTATCTATCTACCGCTTTTTGACTCACATTTTAGAAATGACTGAGCTGACTTGGTTTCCAGTGACCTACTAGACCGTGGTAGGCACTGTCCTTCAAGGCTCCTCAGCCTTTGCGCTTGTATACCTACACAGGAAGGAAAATGATGAGCAGGGTATCGGCAGGTGACATATGGTAGAGCTGTGCCTCAAATCTCAAATTTACACTCCTAAGTCAGTAATGTTTTCTCTGCTCCCTGAATCCTTTCTCTAACCACGGTTCTGGTTGGTTTCAGGTGTGTCTGAGTGCATCATCATGGGAATCCCAATGAACATCGGAACTGGTCTCTTCAAGCTGTTACACAAAGCCAACAGGGACCCAAAACCACCCAGGAGACCCCTGATATTTGACACACATGAATTCCACATCCCTCTTGTCACATAGTTTGTGGCAAGAGGTCACCATTTCTGACCTTGGCTCCTTGTCCTGTGTGCTGCTGAATGGAAGAACTTTGTTTTACTTGAACAGATGTCTGCATAAACTCACCATGGTCAGACAAAGCCCATGCCCTCAGCAGGAGCTCCTTGGATGGGAAACTGGGATTCTCTTCACTGAGGGGCCTCAACACTGCTGCTCAGCCAGCTCACGACCCCTGCCATCACTGTTTCTGCAGAGGATCGTAAGGTGTGCCCATACCTGCATGTGAGCCAGGCTGGACCACAGAGGCTAGGACATGGTCCTGGTTTCTCAATGCTCAGTTATACCAGATTTTTCCACTGATGTACCAATATGTAAATACATTACCTTTATTTATTTGTTCTGAGAGATATTAAGTGTTTTTGTTATTTTATTTTGAGGCAGAGGTTGTAGAACTAAGAACACCAGCTTCAAAGCATATTGGGAAAGCACATTCCAATGTGAGGTCCAGTGAGGGGTGGCTAGACTCCGGTCAGGCACTGTCCATGTCATCTGAATGCCTTAAAAGAAAATGAGAGGCAAGCTGAGTTTCCTAGTAAAGTGAGTCACTTTCGAGGACCGTGTAGCCTGTGGCTCCTAAGGACAGACTGTGGAGCATCATTAACAAGAGGAGGAGTGGTTCCCCTAAATTTTCTTGAGCAGTAGTTGTTTGTCTATACCAGTCTATTAACAAATCTGAGCCCATGGGTACACCAGGAAGTCTACCAAGGCATCCATCACTTCTGCAGATGCTTGCCCTCCACCCTGTTCTGATCTCTGAGGGGCTGAGGTGGGGGGATCAGGTGTGGTTAAATAGCCCACTAGTTTCCAATGGATCAACTTGATTTAATCTCTGACCAAGGAAGTGTGATGTCAGCTGATGACTTCTGTCTAGCCCCTTGAAGGTATCAGTGGGGTTGGCCTCAGTAGGTGACACTGGCTGCTGACACAGATTCACTTAGGGAAGGCAGAATTTGTCATAGGCACACTACTAAGCAGCAGCAGTGGATGTTACTCAGTAGTTTAGACGGTGATAACGACTTTCATTTGGTCTCAGCGTGGAGCTAAGGAAAGACAAGAATAGAAAGATCACTGCCACTTCTTCTCCATCTTCCCAAACTAAAGGAGTGGTAGGGAGAATGGTAACTTTTGACTTTTTTTCCAAATTTATTTAATCACATTATATCACAGTCACAGACCTCTGCCCTGCTTTGTCATTGAGTAGAGGAAAATCCTTGCTGTGTACCAACTTACCCTGGCACCTCAAGTCACTGCAGGACTAGGCGCATCCTCTCTCATTGAGGCCAGACAAAGGCCAAGTAGGAGAAAAGGCTCCACAGGTAGGCGCAGAGTCAGAGTGATCCCCCACTCCAGCTGCAGGGGTTCCCACATGAAGACCAAGCTGCACATCTGCTATATTTGTGTTGAGGTGCAGGAAGGGACCTAGATCCAGTCCATATATGCTCCTTGGTTGAAGATCCAGTCTCTGTCAACTCAAGTATGTCTACATCTATTGTCTTCTTACCAGCTCCCAAGCCCATTGCATTGCTCACTGTAAGTCACAGAGGCCTGTCACCAATCCTGCTTTGGTATCTTTGGTGCAGAGAGGAGAGCACCACATTCAGTCTAGGGGCTTGTCTCCTGGTGGCTCCACTATTTCAGTTTCCTCTGCCAACAGTTCATCAAAGTGTAGCCAGCATCCTGATGGCTGCTTTCTCTATCTGGGAAGACATCTTGGAGCAATTTCAAAGGCTGAGCACATGGCTCCTATACTTGTTCCCGCTATTCCACATTCCACTTTGCAGCCAGCCCTGCAGGCTGTTCCTGGATGTGTTTTAAAGCACCTGTACATGTTGAGGTGGGTGATCTTCCTTCCTCCACATCCATCCTGGTGTCATTTCTCAGTACTATTGCTGGTATTGATGAATAGGGGTAATTTGAGAGAGGAATAAGATATTTCTAGTCAGGGTTTGAAAATAAACACCCAGTTCCCCACATTGGAAGAGCTAAGATGTTCCCAATTAAGCCTGGAGGAAATCTCTGGCTTTGGAAGGAGGAAGTGCTCAAATGGCTTCACTTGAAACTGAGTTGAAGGGCACCTCAGCTTCCTGTCAGTTCAGGGAGACATGATTAGTAGGGAGCAAAGGCCGTGACATCAGCACTCTCTTCTCTGGACATTCTATTGTATCCTGGAGAGCTCACGGCATCCCCTGTGACGTCACCAGTGTTGTGGCAACACCAACTGCTCTTAGAGACTTCAGTCAGTGACTACAGAGTCAATCTGTAGACATGTTTTCTAGACTGAGGAGTCTACTTGGGAGAAAAAATGGAGAGCGTGGCGAGACCAGAGAAATAGGCAGAAGGAAGCTGTCCTGCCACCTGAGAGTCATTCAGGAAGAGAGAAATGGTCCTGAAGAAGACATACTGAGTCCTGGGAAGGGGGTGCTGACCTTCCTGGAGGTCAATTACTTGAATTGGGTTCAAGTAATGTCACACTGGAACTGGAGCCTCTGGGTTGCAAATGGACTTCAGTGTTTATCCTAACTCCTGAAAGTCAAGGATTCCAAAACATTAGTTTGTTCAGTCCAAAGCCAGGATCTGTAAGACCAAAGGCCTGCTACTGTGAGCTCACAGCTTTTCCTCTTACAGGGACTTGGGTACATAGTGGGGAAAGGGAGTCCATGAGGGTAAGGGACAGATTCATGCTTCCCACTTTAGGACAGGACAGCACTGAAGTTTGCTCCTAGTGGCCATTGAGGCATAGCAGATTCCTGGTAATTGTAGCTCAGAGAGAAATGTGCCTCTGTCTATGTGGTCTCCTCTGATGACCTCTCATTGAGAGTGTCCTCTGAGGTTTCTGAATCCGCTTTTGTGGGTGGCAGGCTTTCTCTAGTACAGCCAAACAACTGAGAGGCAGTGGACCCAGACAGAGAGATGCTATTGGCAGCTCAGGGAGGGGGCAGGTTGGTCTTCAGTGGGGTGACTGATCAGTCTGTTGTTCCTACTCTGCCCCTGCATGAATTTCTCATCCAGTCATTTGCTTTGAGAACAAGGTAGATTGGGGCATTGCCACAGCACCCGAGTGCTTGGGGATTATGCCATTTTTTCCCCTGGCTTGAGGGCTCTGAAGCCCAAGTGCCCCTGTGCAGTTGTTAATAAGCACAGAGAGGCCATCCGTGTGGTAATCATGAGCGTGCGTAGGGAGGCAGAGGAACCGCCTGGATGCTTTGATATTCCCCACTCTACAGAACGATGGGAGAGCTGAGATCCACACAGGAGGCAGCTCAAGCCTGGACCAAAATCTTTGTGGTGTCTCTGACTTGAATGCGTGCTCTCTTTCTCATTACGCCTCAGGCTGGTCTGTCCATCCTCTATTCCTTCTCACTATGCAAGTTCACTTGTAGTCTTCTACCTGCAGAGGCTGGCAGACAGCCATCATCCTCCACTCCTTTCTTCACCAAGAAGCAGGTGAAGAGGAAAGAGGCTGACCACGCAGCCTCACAAGCTGATGACTGAGAGGAATGAATTGCAAGATCACTTGAAAGTCACCACCTAAAAATAGGTTTTCGTTGTCTCAATATCCGTGGTGTCTGAAAGTTTTGAGTCTGTTATGTCACCCTCATCTTTTTAAGATCTTGGATTTTAGGAGTCTGCCCCTTCAATGTGTCCCTGTTTTCAACCTCATGTCCCTAAATGCTTTTCAGGAGAGAGGCATATTGGAAGCTTGGGCAGAAGTGAGATGGGAAATGGTCTCTTCAACTTCCTCCAGATGAAAGCCAGAGCCTGTGGTCTGAGTAACAGAACTCAGAGACTGAGGTATTGGAGAGTGAGTTCTCAGTGTGCATTTGGAAAGGCCTTGGCACGTGGTAGATTGTGTGAGATTCTAGCTGTTGTGGGTTTGCAGTGACTCTTGTAGTTGCCTGGCAGGAGATTGAGAGTTGAAAGTTCCTGGTAGCACCTGGAAGGGCCTGGCCCTACATTTTCCCCTGTGAGTGCCTGACTACAAGTCGTGGGTCATCACTGTTCTCCTCTGGTCTTTGCCTTATACTCTTAGATGACATTGATCCATGCGTTTCTTCTGCATCTCATTGTGCTCTCTCTTCTTTATCTCTGTCTGTGGCACTGTTTCCTTCTCCTACCCCGCCCCACTGTGTGTGTGTGTGTGTGTGTGTGTGTGTTCGTTCACATATCAGGAACCAGCACAGGCAGCTAAATGTTTGCATGATTTTTGTGTCCCTCCAGACCTTGAAATCCAGGGGTCTGCTTCTTGGCCTGAGGATGTGTCTGTCTCACACTTTCCAGGGCATGACAGTGCTGAGGTCTGGGAGCCCGTCTTTCAGCAGCACTGTTCTTGACCTCTGTGGTCACATTTTCATCACATTCGAACTCCTCCAGTAGTTTATAAAGCTCTCCTGAAAAGGGTTCTCAACCAAGAATTGTATACAGTGTCTACCTCTGCAGTAATAGTTTTCTGGGATCTAGAATCCCTATCGTGGGAACAGGAAAAATGAAATCACCCAAGCTCTAGTGGGCCAAGACTTGTGTCATAGATTTCTTAGATTATAACATACTGGATTGTCCATCCAGCCGACTGAGTGAGGTCATGCGGCCAGGGTACCCTCTACCTTGTCCAGCTAGGTTTTACCAGACCGGGGTGAAGGATAACACAGTTACAGAGCACCAGGATGTCCCATTAAATAGGTCCAGAATGTGGCATTGGCTGGGCTAGAACATTCCTGGGCACAACCTGAGTGACTGTACAGGCCTGTGTTCATGGGATTCTATTCTGGAACCAGGCCCTCCCACCAGCCAGAGAAGTATTGTGAGAAATTGGATTTGGAGCATAAGCACATCATGTCAGAACTACAGTCCGTGAAGAGTGAGAACACTGAGGCCTCTGAGAACTACAGGATGCTCCAGGAGGAGACTGGCTTCTGTCAGTGTCTGTCAGGCGCCCATGACAGGGTAGGATGGCCATTTCTGTCTGTCGTTGTTTCTGGAGTGGAGAGTCCCCAGCTCTGGTTCTATCCCCTTTGCCTCTTAGCCATCAGCCTGGCTTGGGCCTTTTGGACTCAGTTTCTCTAAGTGTAAAAGAGACTCTCATCCCTCCCAGCATTGTCTTGCCATGCTCGGGAGCCTTTAGACAGAAAACTGGTTCACACCAGGAGATGGGTGTCAGGCAACCTTGGTCCTCTGGGATTTAGTAGGGCTTTTCAGAGCTGATTGTTAAGGAAACCTTGTAAAGAAGGCCCTCCTTTGTCTCCCCTGTCCTACCTTGAGGACATTTGGCCCCTGATTTTTTTGTGCCCCAATACCTTGGGCAGTCAAGGACAGATAGAGCATGTTCTTTCTTCGTGGGGACATGGATCTCTATTGGTGCTGAGGACTTCAGAATTCCTTTCTTCTTTCCTGACCTGGCTCTTCCCTGTCATGGGTCTTCAGAGTGCACATGTTATTGTGGTATTTGTCTCTTTCCTAGGACTTCATGGGAACCTGGGTTAATGGGACCTGGAAGTAGGAATGGCAGGAGGAGGCAGCAGAGTCTGGCTATGCAAGGATGTTTCCACCAACCTGCATAGCCAGTTCCTGATGGATCAGTCTCAGCTGAAGAATAAAGTGGGCATGCTGAGGCAGGAGAATGAGGAAATGCAGGAGCAAGGTGCCCTAGTGCAGCAGCACATGGGGGACATGAAAATGACCACTAAGAATCAAGCACCAGCAACCACCAGACCCAACAGCAGCAGGTAGGGACAGGCAGCTGGGTCAGGCTAGTGTCCCTCATCATTTGCCCTTTGGAATCTCTGCTGATTCCACCCCATCACCTTTCTAACCCACACTCCCAACCAGACACACACTACATTAATGTGACTGTTCATTTCCTTGTCTATGCACAACTAATCTGGGAAGTTAGTGTCTTGCAAGAAACTGAATCATATACAGTGGGCCCTGCTGCTCTATTTGAAACTGCAGTCCACAGAGGGAGACAGACAAATAACATGTCACACATAAACATGTTGTCATGATAAGTTGGGTGCTAAGCCCTGAACTTTGAGGGATTTTTGGATCCTGTGACTCAGCTTTGTGGCAGGAGTCATGTGACATCACAGATGGGAAGCATCTTGCAGGGAGAAGAGCCCTATACAAATGTCACATGGGTCCTTCTCGGTGGTATCTATTAGGTGGCATTTGGCCTTCTCCTTTATCCTGCAACCCAGTTGAGTCTCTTCCCATTGCTCAGTTCTTGGTTCACACTGATAGAATTCTGAGTAGCCCTTGCCAGCCCTGTCATCAGTCAGTGCCTCTGCAGAGTTCTCCCTTCCTTGAGCTTATGGTCTGGTGCTGACTGTATGAACAGGGATGTCGGGACAAATCGAAGGTCTTGGAGTGGGGGTTGCATACGTGGGAATTCAGGGTGACATGTCTGATACCCATCTCAACATAGTCTGGCAAAGCCAAGCTTTCCACACAGTTTTACTTCCCCAGTGATGTTTACCAGAGGTGCAAACCTCTTCTGAAAGGCCCGGCGTAATTACTACGAACTCCAATACTCACCTAGCATGACGTCTGTCTGCAGTGTGGCATATCACTCACACCTGTGTGCATTGGTTAGAGGAGAACATTGCGTCTTTTCCTTCTAGATCCCTACCTTGAAACATGATGTCCTAGTTCCCCAGAAGCACGCTGTAGAGGCTTCTGTCTTGACGGGCTTACCTGCAACGTCTTGGGATCCTGAGTATTGTATTGGGCTGGTATTGTATGACTGTTTGTGCATGCCTGTGTACCACCCATCTTCTAAGAACACTGTCTTCTAATGAAGGGGATCTTGAAAAAAAAATGGAGGAATTGCTGGAGGACAGATCCAAGAAGAAGGAGCTGGGGATCCAGGACAGGGATTTAACAAAAATCTAAAGTATCATTTTGAGGTCCTCTGGAATAGGTAGGGACTGAGGGTAGAAGGAGAATATGGAGCCCAATGTGCCCACTGTACCTAGATTTCTGTGTTTTATGGGCTTCTGCTCATTAGCAAGTCTTAGAGCCACTGCCAGGAAAAGAGCAACTGTATGAGTTTTGCTAGTCCTGTCAATCTGACCTGTGTAGGAGACCATATTTTTGATCCTCTGTGTGACTGAGCTCCTGTGACTGCCTTCTGGGCTCTCTAGTATGTTCTGTGTAGGCTGTTTTTGTTGCCACAGAAATCTTCCTGCTTCTGCTTCCAGTTTGAAGGGATCTCAACATAGCCACCTCCATGCTTGACTGTATTCATAGTTTGTTCCTAACGTTCCCTTTATAGCACAGAATCCACTCCATTAACAGTGCCCTCAGCCGTGTTTACCCACTTCTGGGAAAAGAGTTCTATGGATAATATGGTTTAAGGAATTTCCTGGATAAACCCTCGCAGATCCCTCTACTGCAGGGATGATCAGAACCTTCAAGGGAATGGTCTGTAACAGATTCCCATAGAGAGCCAGGTTGTGGTTTCTCAGCTCTAGTCTGAAGGGAACACAGCTTCCTGTTTAGTGCCAGAGCCTGTGCAGGGGACATTTTTCTCGTTGGAGCAATGCTGTTCCAGCATGATGTGCTCTGTCCTGATCTAGTACATTGCTTCAATGTTCCAGCATGGTGTGCTCTGTCCTGATCTGGTTCATTGCCTCAATGTTCTAGCATGGTGTGCTCTGTCCTGATCTAGTACATTGCTTCTATGTTCTAGATGGTGTGCTCATCCTGATCTAGTACATTGCTTCAGTGCAGAATGCCTGCCCTAGCAGAAGGTTTAAGCTAGCCTCAGGACCATGTGCAGGCGCCCAGATTGTAGGGCTTTTATCTATAACATGGTGTGGTGCATAAGTACCCAACTGTGAATATGTTTATTGCTCATATGCCATTGACCCATGGAAGGTTACTTTCACAAAAGGATGCCCGTGGGCTGCAGAAGAGTTTCCTATTCCTATTGCTAGGACATTAAACACACAGTATCTTGATAAAAATGCTGACATACTGTTTAAGGGAAGAAAATGTCTAGTCCTTGCTACTGGGTAACGCTTATTTGTTGGGATTATAATAATTTCAGGCATCTCTGGCTCTGAGGTGCTTAGGCATGTTTTACTGAGCTCATTGTTATGTAACAGTTGAAAAGAATGTCCCCCCTTAGTTTTCTCTCCTACCTTGAGGTTATTTACCCTCCCCCCACTTTTTTTTTTTTTTTTTGATGTTTCCCCATAACCTTGGAGAGTCAAGAAAGGAAGCAATTCCACTTTAAATCAAGGGACTTGGATCTCTGTTGGTGTTGGAGAGTTCATGATTCATTTACTCTTTTCTGATTTTGCTCTTCTCTTTGCTTTGGGTTTTCTGAGTTTAGCTGTCTTGGCTGTATTTGTTTCTTTCTTAGGTCTTCATGGGAACCTGGGTCCTGTTGGGGTTACTGGGGCCCTGAAGTAGGGGTGGCATGAGGAGACTGGCAGGGGCTTACTATGAGGAGGTTGTTTCCAGAAACCTGCACAGCTGCTTCCTAACTGAGCTGAATCAGGTGAAGAACAACTTGGAAATACTGAGGGAGGAGAACCAGAAAATGCAGGGAGATTTTGCACTACTGCAACATCACTTGGCAGAATTGAAGTCACCCTATAAGAAGCAACAGGAAGACACCAGTGACCCACAGAGCCAGCACCAAAAGGCATGGAGAGGCATCTGGGTATGGATAAGGCCTTACGACATTTCCCATTGGACTTTCTGTCTGCTCTTTGACCCACCTCTGCTTTCACCCATTACCTTTCTAATCCACATTCCCATCTAGCCACCCAGCACATTAATGTGATGGTTTATTTCTCTGTCTATGTACAAATATTCTGGGAAGTTAGCTTCTTGTGAGAAAATGAGTTATTGGAAAGCATATGCTTCTGCCCTGCTTAAAGTTGCAGTCTAGGGAGGGAGATAGGCAAATAATGTATCATACCTGTCCATGGCCTGCTGATGCATAGAGTGCTGAATGACTTCTGAGTACTGTGAATCATTTACATGGCAGGGGTCATAGGACATCACTGGTGGGAATCTGCTTGCTGGAAGAGCCTAGTGCAACTGTGAATTAACTGCTTCTCATCGTTGTCTGTTTGCATGTCCTGTGACTTTTTCCTTTCTTCCTGAAACCCAAGGAGGTCTCTTTTCTTTGCCTAAGGCTTGCTTCACACTGATAGAAGCCTGAGTAGCAACTCTTCAGCTCTGTTTTCTGTAAGCATTCCTGAGGAGTTCTCCCTTCCTGAAGACTCAAGTCTAGACCTGACTACACAATTATGGATTGAGGAAAGACTTTTAAGGGGATTCAGGAGTTGTTTGAGACTTGGAGATTCAGGGAACAAAGTTCTCAAATCATGTCTATATAGTCTGGCCAAGCATAGTATACTCCATAGAAGATTCATTTCCCCACGGTTAGGCAGAGTTGGTGTTCTTAGTCTGAACTCCCATGCTCATCTCACATGAGGTTGCTTTTTGCTCGATTCGTGTGCGTGTGTGTGCGTGTGTGTGCGTGCGTGTGTGTTTGTGTGTGTTTGTGTGTGTGTGTGTGTTTGTGTGTGCGTGTGTGTGTGTGTGCGCGTGTGTGTGCGTGTAACTTTAGAAATGGTTCCCTCAGAAGTTTGCCGGGGAAGAAGGTTCTTGTTTGCTCTGCTGAGCAGCAAGCTCTTAGGTTCCTCTACATCCGGCTGCTTTTCTACGGAAGTCTGTGTATAACCCTCCACTTAGGACACCATCTTCTAATGAACAGCACATGGAAAGAATGGAGAAAATGTTGCAGTATGTGGTGAAACAGGAGATGGCCATCAAGCAAAAGGAGTTAGCATAGAAGCTGCAGCACTCGGGANNCAGAGGCAGGNGGATTTCTGAGTTCGAGGCCAGCCTGGTCTACAGAGTGAGTTCCAGGACAGCCAGGGCTATACAGAGAAACCCTGTCTTAAAAAAAAAAAAAAAAGAAGAAGAAGAAGCTGCAGCATCACTTTGATGACTTCCAGATGCGGTAGGAGCCCAGTCTGGAAGGAGATAGTAGAGCCACCTGAGTCCCATTTATATATATGGACATCTGTTCATCAGTAAGACTAAGAGCCACTACCATGAAAAGAATACCGGAAAGTATTGTGCTAGTCTAGTTATTAAGAGCTTCTGTGCAGGAAAGCAGACAATTCACTTACTTGTTTTCTTGAATATTTTATTTACATTTCAAATGTTTTCCCCTTTCCAAGTCTCCCCTTCAGAAATCCCCTATCCCATCTGCCCTTCTCCTGACTCTATGAGCATGCTCCCCCACCCATCTACTCCCATCATCCCACTCTGGCATTCCCCTACACTGGGGTATTGAACACCCTCAGGCCTGAGGGCCTCTCCTCTCACTGATGTCTAACAAGCCTATCTTCTGCCACACAATGTGACCAGCACCATGAGTCGCTACACGTGTATTCTTTGGTTGGTGGTCCAGTCCCAAGGAGCTGCAAGGGGTCTGGCCTGTTGACACTGTTGTCCCTCCATGGGGCTGCAAACCCCCTCAGCTCCTTCAGTCCCTTCTCCAACTCCTCCATCAGGGATCCTCAAGCTCAGTCCAGTGGTTGACTGCAAACTTCCTCCTCTGTATTTGCCAGGCTCTGGCAGAGCCTCTCAGGAGACAGCCACATCAGGCTCCTGTCAGCAAGCACTTCCCAGCATTCACAATGATGTCCAGGTTTGGTGGCTGTGTATGGGATGGATCCCCAGGTGGGGCAGTCTCTGGATGGCCTTTCCTTCAGTCTCTGCTCCATACTTTGTCTCCATATTTCCTCCTGTGGGTAATTTTGTTCACTCTTCTAAAAAGCACTGAAGCATCTACATTTTTGTCTTCCTTCTTCTTAGGGTTCATATGGTTTTTGAATTGAATCTTGGGTATTCCGAACTTTGGGCTAATATCCATTTATCACTGAGTACATACCTTGTTTGTTCCTTTGTAACTGAGTCACCTCACTCAGGATGATATTCTCAAGTTCTATTTATTTAACTAAGAACTTCATGAAGTCAATGTTTTTTTTTTTTTTCGCAGTCACAGCTTTATTCAATGAATAATAGTTTCCTTGTAGAAAACATACGATTTCTATCAATTAGATAATATTCTTGTAAGAACAAACACATCTGCACACAGAGGCCTTGTGAGGCCGAGATCTTTGTACATCTAAACTCACAAACAGGTCTGAACATAGTACCTATCACTCATTGTGGGCGAACTTCCCACTGTACAAACCAGCCTTTCGCAGGAAGTAACTCTGGGTGTCAGAGTAACATTAGAACATATTTCCTGATTGTGAAGTAGAACTGCCTGCCTTCCGCCACATGTACTCGTAGCTGTGAGACGGTTTGCATTTACAGGTGTTCCTGTCTACCCCAGAGTTAATGCACATAGAGTACTGATGAACACAGGTTAATTCCAATCTTGTCCAACTATAATTACTCACCACTTCTCAGATTCTCCTATTTCTTGTCTCTTTACCACACCCTTCCCTCTTGGCTTCATCTTGATTTCTACGAAAACATCTGTAGCATTACAGGGCCAAGCATGGGCCCCATCCCACTGAGGGAAAGCCTCCCTTGTCAAAATCTGGTTCTTATCTTTTCCCTGAGTAATATTATTAAAATATCTTTCTACAAGTTCTTGAGTTCCCGTCACTTTCGACTGCCAACGCCTTGAAGGCAGATTCCCACCTTGTATTTCTGTGTTTCTCATAGGCCTACGTAGCACATGGAAGTGTCCTGGTTTTATAGATTGTTAGTGTTTCCGAGTTTTCTAGAAGTGATCTTTGTTCTTTGTGGAAACATGGAGGGTAGGCCTCAGAAGTCATCGACTGACGCTGTGTCCCAGCTGCAGGACAGCAGCTGTTCATCCTGAGGGAACTCGACATCATACACAAAACTGGGGTCGTCCTTTCTCTTCTGATTTTTCTCGAAAAGCTCATCCAGGATGCTCTTCCTTTTGGCGAGCTCCTTATCATCCAGTTTGTTCAGGTCTTCCTCAGGATCGATGGTTGTTTCCCGTCGAATCTGTTCCATTGTTTCTGCCAAGCTCTGCCCCTGCAAGGAACCTCTCAAAAAAACCAAACAGCTTCTCTAGCTGCTTCTGGGGCACCTGCTCCTGGTAACTCTTGTGCCGTGGGTTATTCTTTAACTGTTCAGCAGCCCTGGTGCAATCTGAGAACTTTGAAAAGTTTCGGACAGGCATGATACGCTGGCGGCTCTTTCCTTCGGTTTCATTTTCATAAATCAAGATCATAGCTGGAGGCTGGAACCTAACTCCACATTTCTTGGCAATGTATTTCATCTTCTCGTGTAATTCAGGGTATCTTCCCCGTTAGTCTGTTTGCTCTAGGAAGGCAGGAAGTATGTCCGTTTTCATTAAGCACTTAGTACAAGTCCTCGAAGAAGTACAGGAAGTGCACATCTGAACAGCAGTGAGGGGGTGGTTCCCATCTTACCGCACTGCACAGAGGAGCGCTTAGGTCGACTTTGAGGCGAGGTAGAGCCTGATGCTGCAGGAGCCTGACGTGACAGCCATAGCCTACAGGAGTAACCATGGGGTGAACTCAGAGGCAGGGGGCCCAGCCTGCACGCATCCGGCTGTGGACAGGAAGCGGGGCTGAGCGCGGGGAGTGAGGTCCTAGGGCAGCTCGCCGGGTCCAGAGGCCCGCCTGGGCGCGCCGAAGTCAATGTTTTTAATGGCTGAGTAGTATTCCATGTATAGATGTACCACATTTTCTGTATCCACTCCCCTGTTGAGACACATCTGGGTTGCTTCCAGCTTCTGNCTATTATAAATATGGCTGCTATGAACATAGAGGAGCATGTGTTCTTACTACATATGTTGGAGCATCTTCTGGGTATATGCCCAGGAGTGGTGTAGCTGTGTCCTCAGGTAGTGCTATGTTCAATTTTCTGAGGAACTGCCAAACTGATTTCCAGAGTAGTTGTACCAGCTTGCAATCCCACCAGCAATGGAGGAGTATTCCTCTTTCTCCACATCCTTGGCAGAATCTGCTGTTCCCTTAGCCATTCTGACTGGTATGAGGTGGAATCTCAGGGTCATTTTGTTTTGCATTTCCCTGATGACTAAGGATGTTGAACATTTCTTTAGGTGTTTCTGAGCCCTTTGAGCTTCCTCAGTTGAGAATTCTCTTGTTTAGCTCTGTTCCCCATTTTTTAATAGGGTTATTACGTTCTCTAGAGTCTACCTTTTTGAGTCCTTTTTAAAAAAATTAGATATTTTCTTTATTTACATTTCAAATGTTACCCCCTTTCCTGGTTTCCCCTCCGAAACCCCCCTACCCCCTCCCCTTTCTCCCCCCTCCCCCTGCTCGCCAAGCCACCCACTCCCACTTCCTGTCCCTGGAATTCCCCTACACTGAGGCACAGAGCCTTCACAGGACCAAAGGCCTCTCCTCCCATTGATGACCAACTAGGCCATCCTCTGCTACATATGAGGATGGATCCATGAATCCCACCATGTGTACCCTATGGTTGGTGGTTTAGTCCAGAGTGATTGTACCAGCTTGGAGTACATGGGTAGGTGGGGGAGCACCTCTTAGAAGTGAAGAGGGGATGAGGTTGGGGTAACATGTAGGTGGGGTTGGGAATAGGGATAACATTTAAAATGTAAATAAATAAAATAATAAAAATATAAAAGGATACCATGTTATACTAAAAATAATAATTACAAAATAAAAAAATTAAAAACTATGCTTTGCTTATCAAAAAGTATTAGATCAGAAATTTCTAGCTTAGAGGTTAGTGTGGTTAGTACAATCCTGAAATTCCAGCCTTAGCAAAGATAAAGAAGAAAAATCTTTACCCAGCCTGTGCTAGATAATAAAACAATACCATTGTTTTTTTTAAAAAAAAATCTGTGTCTGCTTAAAACACCCATGACCACCCTGAGACCCTTAGCAACTTGAACTCAAAGCTAAGGAAATGAACTCGAGGAACATTGAATACCATATATGTTCTTCAGTTTTATGATATATTGGTTTTGTTTTTGTTTTGTTTTTTTCTTTTACTACATCTGTCTCTTTAGTCATTCAACATTTATCTATGGAGGTAGCATGGAACAGTTTGTATACCAGGCTGTTTCTACTTCCCGTGTTAGTAAAACCCGGTGCAATCAAACCAGGATAGACTTGTTTCTTGCAGGAAGGAGAGAATTAGACCCCCTGTGTCATTACAGAAGTGACCCTAGGGTACACAGAACAAGATGGAGGGATCACATCCCTACTTCCAATCATAAAACTGTACAGGGAGGAAGGACAACAATAATAATTCATGTGGTCAGGAGACAGAAGGAGAACACGCCCAAAGATGCTCCAGAGGGAGGGAGCTGTGGCCATGAGCATTTCTTCCTAACCCTGGGCCAGCTCCACTGAGAACGTCAAGCAAACCGAGCACATTGTATCAGGAGCAAATCCTCCAGTACAGTGGCTTTCATTCCCCTCCTGTGCTGCATGAACCCTAGATATCAATAGCTCCTGGCAAGGTGAAAGAATTATTGGAAGCCTAAGAACTGATTGGAGCATTTGTTCAAGTCTCAAGAAACAAGCTGGAGCAGTTATTCTAATATTGAATAAAATTGACTTTCATCCTAATGTTATCAAAAAAGACAAGGAGGGGCACTTCATACTCATCAAAGGTAAAATCCTCCAAGACTAACTCTCAATTCTGAACATCTATGCTCCAAATGCAAGGGCACCCTCATAAAAGAAACTTCACTAAAGCTCAAAGCACACATTGCACCTCACACAATAATAGCAGGAGACTTCAACACCCAACTCTCATCAATGGACAGATCATGGAAACAAACAGAGACACAGTGAAGCTAACAGAAATTATGAACCAAATGGATTTAATAGATATCTATAGAACATTTTATCCTAAAACAAAACCTTTTCAGCACCTCATGATACCTTCTCCAAAATTGACCATATAATTGGTCACAAAACAGGCCTCAACAGATATAAGAAGATGGATAATCCACTGCACCCTATCAGATCATCACGGATTAAGGCTGGTCTTCAATAGCAACAAAAACAACAGAAAGCCCACATGCACATGGAAGCTGAACAATGCTCAATGATAACTTGGTCAAGGAAGAAATAAAGAAATTAAAGACTTTTTAGAATTTAATGAAAATGAAGTCACAACATACCCAAAGTTACGGGACACAATGAAAGCAGTGCTAAAAGGAAAACCCATAGCTCTGAGTGCCTCCAAAAAGAAACTGGAGAGAGCATACACTAGCAGCTTGACAGCACAACTGAAAGCTCTAGAACAAAAAGAAGCAAATATACCCAAGAGGAGTAGATGGCAGGAAATAAACTCAGGGCTGAAATCAACCAAATAGAAACAAAAAGAACTATACAGAGAATCAACAAAACCAGGAGAT
>NC_034597.1:15941616-15952099 GCF_900095145.1 Mus pahari | reverse complement strand
AATGTAAATAAAGAAAATAATAATAAAAAATTAAAAAACAAAAAAAGACAGACCTGGTGGGGACCTGCCATGTCAGCTGTCAGGCTGCTACCTCCCACCCCCTCGACTGTACTGGAAAGTTAATATTGAAGTTTTACCTCAAATCACTGTTTCTACACCTAGAGAAAAAGAGTCGCACATTAGCTGGCCCTAGAGATTTTCTAAGGCTTAAATGCATGTTTAATTTGAGCGAAGTGATGTATATTCTCTGTTCTACTAAAAAGAGTAGGGCTAGGGCTTTCTCCTACAATCCAGGGCATCATTTTCTAAAAGTAACCTCATGTAGTCAATAGGATATGAATGATATGCACCATATTCATGATGAGTTAATGATGAACCACAGTATAGACATAATACAGACCTAGACAAGGTCACGATGCCAGCTCAGTCCTCCTGCTCAGTATGTACCTTGCTCAGAAGCAACATGCAAATTACAGCCCGTTGTGCTGGTGCAGCAATTCTCCACATGCTTTCTGAGAACAACGGCCCCTCACTTGGTCTAGCACCAAACAGAAGCCTCATTTTCCTTAGACCTAGTTCTGGAAAACCACTTCCTGGCTTTCTCTGTGCAGTATGAAATATTTGATGTGCCTGGCCCTTTAAATGACCCTATGCTCTTTGGTGACAGTTGGCTTTTGGACTTCTGGGAACAGGATAGAGTTTAAAAGCCAACAGAAGCTGAGAGAGACAGTAGGAGAGTTGGATACAGGAGTTGGCGAGAGTCGTCATGGTGGGCAGAAGCAGGGTTCAGGAGACAAGAATCGGGTCAGAGAAGACAGTTGACACAGGAAGAAAGCAGGGCTGGAGAAGAGACGGGGTTTTGAAGTGTGAAATAGACAGTTGCGACTAGTCGACTGAGCAGACAGTGGGTAGTAATTGAGTCAGGAGAACTTGGCTGAGCCAGAGAAGATATTGTTAGGAGACAGATAAAAGAAGAACCCAGAAAGATGCCACAAACAAAGTAGCCAATAATAATATGAGGAAAAAAATACAAAACAAAAAGTAACTTTTTACAAGTAGTCATGTCAGTGCAAAGGCTTCAGAGTAGTATGAAAAGAATCATTTTGGTTTTGTTTTTTTTTTTTAATGGGTTTTGCTATACATTCCAGAAAGGTCTGGAAATCCACATCTCTCTGTATCAGCTTCCAGAGTGCTATGATTCATAATTGGTTAAAATAGAGGGTGGGAAATATATTATGAAATATAAGGTGCCTGGCCCTTTAAATGACCCTATTCTCTTCAGTGACGGTTGGCTCCAGAAATCTGGAAACAAGAGAGGATATAAAATCCAGCGGAGGCTGAAAGAGAAGAGAGAGTAAGGAGAGTCGTAGTAGGGTTGGAGAGCAGGCATGAGACAGAAGAGCGGGGTCAGAGACGAAGAGAGAAGATTGTGTAGGGTTGGAAGGAAGAGAAGGGAAGAAGAGAGAAGAAAAAAGGAAGAAAGGGGAAAGGGGGAGGGGAGGGGAGGGAAGAGGAGGGAAGGGAAGGGATGGGATGGGAGGGGATGGCATGGGATTCTGAAGAGTGAAACTAAAGGACAGTGGTTGAGAGTGAATTGGGCCAGCCAACTGAGAAGACAGTTGGTGGCAGTTGAGGCAGAAGGAGATGGGCTCAGCCACATAGATATTGTTAGGAGACAGAGGAAAAAGAACTCACTAACAAAATAGCAATAAGAATATAAAGAAAAAATATAAAACAAAAGTTGCTTTTACAAAGAGTTTAAATTTGTCTGTTCCAGAGCACTCCTGGGAAGGGTCTAAAGCGGCAGTGGCCTCTGTCTGGGTTTGTCCTCTATTAGTCACAGAATGGATAGATATGTGTAAAGGCCCAGAGAGCACTACTACAGGAGTAGAATCTACTCTTTACAGGGAATGTTCCTAAATGAATATGTAATTTCAGCCAGGCAGGAAAGGTATGCACCTTCAGATACCATCAGAAGGAGTCAGAAGCAGGCAGATATCTGTGAGTTCAAGGACAGCCTGCTCAGAACAGAGAGAGCACAGAGGAGAGTCAAAAAAAAAAAAAAAATCCTCAGACACAAAGTAGCAAGCTTTCTTTCTGGATAGAAGTACTTGACTAGACCAGCACAAAACTTTGAGGTGTTCTTTCCCTGGTCGATGCTCTTAGCCTTGCTGGTGAAGAGAAACAGATAAAGGACAGAGATTCCAAGTTAAGGGGGCACCAGTGGATCCACCCTTATCCCCGCCAGGGCTCCTCCCTCATCTGGAGGTGATGCTGCAGTTTTCCTGAGTTGTCATCCTGGATGACTGGCTCCTGCTTCAGCGCCTATTTAAGCACTTCTTTCCTTGTTTCCATGAACTGTTCATTAGAAGAGGGTGTTCTTAGTGGAGGGCTGTATAGACCTTCATACAAGAGCAAGCAGGTACAGAGGATCCCAAGAGCCTGCTGCTCAGCCCGGTGGAGAAATAAAAACCCCGTTTAAAGGCAGAGACTAAGAAAGCAAATGGTCTCCTCTAGCTAGTGCACACAGGCATAATGCACCATGCCGCCCACAGGCTTCGAGGTAAATGAGCATGGGAATTTAGAGGGAGCACACCAGCTGTTTCAGAACTGTGTGAGAACTCTGCTATCATTTCCGTCTTAAATAAGCTGCAGTGCAGAGCATTTTCTGCATGGCCAGACTACGTTGAGGTGGTGAGAGAACTCTTCTCCCTGAAGTCCTAAGTCTCCCGCTCCCTCACCTAACTTATCAAAAGTCCTTCCCGCATCCCTGGTTATCTAGTCAGTTCCAGACTTTAGGCTCCAGGAAGAAAGAACTTTCCAGCAACACTTAGAGAAAACAGGACTATCACGGTGATTCTCAGGCTTCTGTCCCTGTGATTGGGTTGCAGGAAGAAAGGAGAAGGCCACTTGCCCCCCCCCCCAAATCCATGACAATGAGAAGCACACATTTGGCATTTGCACAGGGACATTCTCCTTTCCAGCAGCTTCCCACCTGTGATGTCCTGCGACCCTGCCATGCACACAAGCCCCAGAACTGAGACCTCACTCAAAGCTCGGTGCCCAGCACCCCACCTCTCATGAGGACATGTACACGTGTGACATGTCAATCGTCTGTCCCTTCCATTGGACTGCAGCTTCAAGCAGAACAGCAGGACATGCTTGCCAATATTCACTTTCTCACAAGAGATTAAATTCCCAAAATACTGGTGCCTAGACAGAGAAATGAACAATCACAGTACAGGTTATGGGGGGGCTGGCGGGGAGTGTGGATTAGAACGGTGCCGGGTGAAAGCACGGATGTGTGGATGGGCAGACAGGAAATCAAGAGGGCAGACGGTGCCAGGCATTAGCCTGACCCAGCTGCCTACCCTACCTGCTGCTGCTATATCTGGAGGTCACTAGTCTCCTCTTGTTGATTCTTAGATATTAGCGCAAGTCTTCCAAATATTGCTGTAGGAGGACCCAATCCCCCTGTCAATGTCGACCTCCTTCTTCATCTGAGTCTGCTCCATCAGGAGCCAGCTGTGCAGGCTAGTGGAGACAGATTCTGCATAGTAAGGCCCTGTAGCCACCTCCTGCCACTCCTACTTCCAGATCCCATTAACCCTATAACAACCCCAGGTTCCCATGAAGACCTTTTAAAACTCCCAATACACACATGAAAGCTGCACTCCTAATTCCATAAACAGAGAACAGCCAATTCAGGGAGAAGTAACTTCTGAAGTCCCTAAAAGCAATAGGGATCCATGTCCCTCCAGAAGATCGAGGGAGCTCCGCCTGCTCTTTCTGTACAAGTGAGTAAGGAAACATTAAAAAAAAAAATAAATAAGAAAACATAAAGACTAGGTAAATGGGGGCTAAAAAAATGGGGTAAATAGCCTCAAGGTGGGGCAGGAGAGCCAAGCCGAAGGCATCCTGTCTTCCCTTTCCATAACTATAAGCTCTGTAAAAACCCAGCCTGATCCCCAGAGGCCCAAGGCTAATTGACCCTGCCCCTCTCATGGTGTGAATCACTTTTCAGTCTAGAGGCTCCTGAGGACAACAGGACAGTGGTGGGAGGGGTGACAGTCTCTTTCTTACTTAGCGAAACTGAGTTGAAAAGGCACAAGGTATGTTGAAAGATGTGAGGCAGAAAGGATGCAAACCTGAACCTGAGCTGCAGACTCGTCCAGTTGAGAAACAATGAAGGGCAAGAATGGCCATTCCACTGCTGGAGTCCCTGCTAGGCACTTAACTTGTAGAAGTCTATCTCCTTCTTTAGCTCCTTGAGGTTCTCTGAGACCTCAGTATTCTCATTCACTAAGCTCCTTCACGACTGACTGGTTTATGCTTCTTCCTCAGCTTCTCATAGAATGGATTTGGACTGTGGGAGGCGCTGGCTGCAGGAGGATGGAATCCCACAAAACATAGACTGAAGGATCCCAAGGAATCAGTCTGTGTTCTGGGTGACCCCAATCAGGGCATGCCACATTCTAGACTCTATGTACTTGGACGTTATGGAGGTTATGAATGTCTTACCCTGGCCCCAGCCCGGCAGAGGCCATGTGTCCAGATACAGGATGCACTGGGTGATGGAGCCACTCAATAGGCCTGGAGGGGCAATCTAGCCCGTTATGTTCTCAGGGGCTTATGCCACAGGTCTTCACTCACCAGTGATTTCATTTCTCCTGTTTTGACAACAGGGATTCTAAATCCTGGATTACTGTTACTGCAGAGTCAGACATTGATAGACTTCTACAGATGCGACTCAAGGGCATGACAGTACGATAAACTACTCAAGAAATCTTAATGTGCTTCCAAGGTTCACACAGGCCAAGTGCTGTGCTCTTAAAGTGGGGCTTTCCGACCACAGCACTGGAATCACGCTGAAACTGTGAAAAAAAAAATACTCAAAACAAAATGCACACCCCTAGTTCCCAGAGTCTGGGGGGTGGGGGGACACACAATCATATAAATGTATATGCACAAACACACAGGGGGGGGGACACACAATCATATAAATGTATATGCACAAACACACAGGGAAGAAAAGGAGACAGAGGCAGAGAGAGAGCACAACGGGATGCAGAAGAAATGCATGGAGCAATATTGTCTCTGAGTAATAGGCACAAGGAATGAAAGGAACAGTAATGACCTTGGGCCTTCCAAGCAAACAATGAGATGGAAAGAGTGGGTCAGGCTACCTGAGCTCACCAGGAGGTAGCAGTACTCAACCACATGCCAGGCAAGTACAAAGATTCACCACAAAGCCAGAGCAGCCAGAAACTCATAAGGCGACCACAAGTCAAGGTCCTTCCAAATGCATGCTGGGAACTCACTCTTCAACCTCAATTCCTGAATCTCTGAGTTTAGTCATTCAGACCACAGGCTCAGGTTTCCATGTGGAAGAAGCAGAAGAGACTAGTTCTAATTTCATTCCTTCACAAGTGTTAGGTTCTGACTCTCTTCTGAGAATCATTTAGGGACATAAATTGGGCACAGGGACATGCTGTACTAGAAGTTGGAACCCAAGACCTTAAAAGGATAAGGTGACTGTGACATTGCAGTCTTAGACTGACATCGTGTGTTTGTCCAAAGAACCTTCAATGATGAGGATCAGGTGGTTTTTTTTAAGAAATTTTCTTTATTTACATTTCAAATGTTATCCCCTCTCCAAGTTTCCCCTCTGAAAACTCCCTATCCCCTCTCCCTCCTCCCCTCTGCTCACCAACCCACCCACTCCCACTCCTGGTCCTGGCATTCCCCTACACTAGGGTATTGAGCCCTCACAGGACCAAGGGCCTCTCCTCCCATTGATGACTGACAAGGCCATCCTCTGCTACATATGAGGCTGGAGCCATGGGTCCCTCCATGTGCACTCTTTGGTTGGTGGTTTAGTCCCTGGGATCTCTGGGGGTACTGGTTGGTTCACATGAGAACCACGCGATCTTTCAGCTCATTTCTCTCACTGGTCATCAACTGGAACTAAGTGGCCTGGTCTTCATTTCCTTCATCATCTGCTTGCTGAAGAGGGTTGGGTGGTTGGTGGCGATCCTCCTGCCTTGGTAGGTAGAAGCAGACTAGTATACTTGCATAGTGATAAGGCAAAGAGGGTGAACAGACCACTCTGAGTCCAAAACAGAGAGCATGTCTGCAACCCAGTGATACCCCAAAGATTTTGGTCCAGGCTTGAGATGCCTTCCTTTTCTGTGGATCTTGGCTCTCCCATTACTCTGTAGAGAGGTCAGTATCTAAACAGACCGGGATTATTAGGAGTAATTATTAGGAATAATAATGACCACAGAGATGGCCTCTCCAGGCTTATTTAAAAAATGCACAGGGAGCAACTTGGCTTCAGAGCCTTCAATCCTGAGTATCAGAATCCAGGAGAAAAATGGCATAGTCCACAAACACTCAGGTGATGTGGAGATGCCCAGACATCGTATCCTGCCTTGTACGCTAGGTCTATCTCTCTCTCTCTCTCTCTCTCTCTCTCTCTCTCTCTCTCTCTCTCTCTCTCTCTCGTCTCTCTCTGTGTCTCTCTTTCTGTCTCTCTCTGTCTCTCTGTCTCGTCTCTCTCTGTGTCTCTCTCTGTCTCTCTCTCTCTGTCTCTGTCTCTCTCATATATATATATATATATATATATATATATATATATATATATATATACTTATGCAGGGTCAAAAGATAGTCAACAGACTGATCAATTCACCCCACTAAAAGACAACCCCCCCCCATAAGCTGGCAATGAGATCCAGTCTCTGTCTTGATCCACTGCCTCTGACTTTTTTTGGGGGGGGGTGCCTAGAAGAGCGCCTGCCACCACAACTTCTGGTTCACAAAAGTAAGAAGGGGCACCCTTTTCCCAAAGGGCTGGCCCCAGGAAGAGGGAGTCCATAAGGTTCCAGAGCCAGAATCACATAACTCTCCATTGCTGCTGACACAGCACTGCACCTAAAAGAAGCAAGTGGGAGTAAAGTGCGGTGATGCCCTGCCCTAACTGGGAAATCTTAGTCGCTCCCCGACTCCTGATGTTCTTCCTTTGTCCCCATGTTATACCCCTGATGCCCAGTGAGCATAAGAGCGAGAAGCTCACAGGATAACAGCATTGACCTTGTCAGCAACTGGCTTGGAAGATGGACAAAGTAATGTTTTGTAATCCTTGACTTTAAGGAATTGTGCTTAGCAGGGACATTCATTATCTTCTCAGAGGATCTCTTTTCTGTGCCCCATTAATGGAAAGCCCAGCTCAAGTACACCTCCTCCAGGAAGTCTCCCCTGCCCAGGACTCCCTGAACCTTCCTCAGGATCATGAATTTTTTGTTAGTTTACACTTAGATGAAAGTTCAGATTCCTTCTACCTCTCTTTGATCTCACTGTGCTACCCACTCTCCCTACCAAGTAGACTCCTCAGTCAGCATGGATATTAGCCATAAAGTCTAGGATACCGAAACTACACTCCACCGACCTAAGGAAGCTAAAGAAGAAGGAAGGCACAAGTAAGGCTGCTTGAATCTTACTTAGAAGAGGGAATGCAATAGTCATGAGAGGCAGAAGGAGGGAGAATAGAGAGAGGGGGAGATGAGGAGGGGAATTGGAAATTTAGGATCAGGTGTGGAGAGGAACAGAAAAGATGGGTAGAAGATGTTCATAAGAATGAATGGAAATTTGCAAGTGATGGGGGTGGGGAGACGGTAACATCTCCAGGATACAGCGAGCTGGGATAAGGGAGAGGCCCAACCTTAGTTGTGACTCACTACATTGGGGGATATGGAACCTAAAGAGGCCGCCTACTGTAGCCATGCAGGAACCCCAGTCAGGTAATAGACACCAACCCATCCACAAACATTTTGACCCAAATTTATCCTAGCTACAAAAAAGCCAGGCATATGGGTTGCAACAAAGACTGAGGGATTGGCCAACCAATAACTGGCCTAACTTGAGGTCCATCCCATGGGCAAGCACCAATCCCTGACACTATTAATGATACTCTGCTATGCTTGCAGACAGGCCTAGCATGGCTGTCCTCTGAGAGGCTCCTCCCAGCAGCTGACTCAGACAGATACAGACACCCATAGCCAAACAGTAGATGGAGCTTGGGAACTCTTATGGAAGAATAGGAGGATGGACTGCAAGCCCCAAAGGGGATAGGAACTCCACAGGAAGACCAACAGTCAACTAACCTGGACCCGTGGGACTCTCAGAGACTGAACCACCAACCAACGAACATTCCCCAGCTGGAAACAGGCCTCCCTGTACATATGTAGGATGCTGGTGCCAGCCCTGGTGGGTGCCAGCCCTGGCATGGGGTGTTCTTTCTTCTTGGTCTTCAGGCAACGGGGAGGGAAGAGCTTAGGTGGAGGGTAGGACTTTGTCCAGATATTTAGGGTTGCTGTATAATAAAAAAGTTTACTTATCTAAGCCTAAATTACTATGCTATCATAGCTGACCTGCCTTCTGTGATCCTCTGAGGCCAGAAACTGATGTTTCCAGCACCTGGCACCTCTTCCTCAAGCCACAAAGGAGCAAATAGCCTTTGTTCTAGCTCAGTAGGAACTTCTGGGCACTAACTTTCAGCCTGCTAGTCAGAGGTCGCAGGAAGAGAAGACACTTAGAGAAGTGATTATTATAGAGTTTATTACTAAGTTGTAAAAAGTTTCCTATGAAGGCTATCTAAGGGAAAAGTGGAAAGATCCTAAGCAGGAAAGGGAAAATTTCTCTAAGTGGGGAAAGGGAAAAAAAGGCTCCTCTATTGATTCTCGCTCTTCTCTTAGTCCTCAGTACTTATACATCTTTCAGAATACATGATCGCATGTTACAGAGTTCATCACAAGTTCACACAAAAAAATCAAATCATAAATTGAAATAGAAGTTTACAACAGCGAATGTTTACATGCATATCCATTAGGAGTAATTATCTAGCTAAACATTCATTACCTGTCTCAGCTCCACAGGTTCACTGAAGGTTTCAAACCATAACTAAGTTATTAGTGAAGTTTTGTATAGATAAACCCAGTTGATATATTATCTTCTGTCCTAACGCCTTTAATAAATCATTAGCTGCCTGTTAATGACCTTTGGTTAACTGTTTTACAACCTCTTGGAATGTGCTCTGAGTAGGAGAAAGTCTGGTTACCATCTAAGAGCAATTCACTGGTGACACTTAGGAGACTGGCAGAGTTCTCATTGCAGTTTGATTATCAGAAAAGGACCTAATAGCAGAACCATTAATAAAAGAACTTAATAATTACAGATATAATTTTAGGAATCTTATAGGATCATCAGTAAGACGTAAGTCATCTGTTTACACAGCATCACTACGAGACAGTGCATCTTTGTGGATCTGCAGAGATCTGCTCCAAAGGGGTGGGCTACTACTTAGTGATTGTTATAAATGTTTAATAACAGGAAAAGCAGATTAATAGCAGGAATCTTTCCTAAAATGAGTCCCTCACAGCCTTGCTTAATGAGGGCTCACCTGTTGCAGATTATATAATCGGAAGCAGGCCACTTCCGATGGCCAACTGCTAGTTATTAGCGTGTCCCATTACAGCTCCTGACAGTAGGAGATGTTCAGCTTGACCTCCATGTGGGTGCTGAACAACTGCTGCTAAGGCTAGCGAAAAGCTGATGCCTATAACTTCTTGCTCAAGCAAGAAGTGTTGAAGAAACTGTGACCTACCTGTTGTACTTTATTTGTCAAAGAGGAGTTGCTCTACCTTGGGCGGCCTCTCTAACACACGGTGGTTTTCCTCACCTTTTATTAGTGTCGTAACATCTTCATTGTGGTATTTTATAAACCCACTCCAACTCTTTTATCACCTTTCAGATTGTGGCAACTATTGAAATGGAAAATTTCATGTGCTCTTTGAATTTTATACAATTTAATAAAAACTGGTAACCTGATCAAGTTGAGTCTTCTTATCCATGATTATGAAATATCTTTCTACTCACTGTGTTTTCTTATCTGAGAATTTTTAGTTGTCTTTATATAGGTTTAGTGTATACTTTGTGAGGTTTATACCCTAGTTTTATGATTTTTCTTGTTAGACATGCTAATTGTGACATATTTTAATTTTTCTACATGTTAAGCACTAGCATAGAAAAGGAACCAACTAACTTCTGAATGTTAATGTTAACTGTCTTTGATAAAAGTGTTGTAATTGCTTAATATCTTTATTAAATGAATTTTTTGACAATCCAAGGAGACAATGAGATCTTATTCAAATTGATAGTTTTATGCTTTCCTTATCAATGAGTACAACTTTACATTACATTTTGACTTATTGCAATAAGTCTGAGTTGTTACAGTGAGAGGCGCTATTTTTCATTACTGATCTTCATGAAGAAGCTTCCAGATTCTTACTGTTAGAAATGATTTTAGTTGATTGCTGTAGAAATATCATATTGCGGGGCTGGTGAGATGGCTCAGTTGGTAAGAGCACCCGACTGCTCTTCCAAAGGTCCGGAGTTCAAATCCCAGCAACCACATGGTGGCTCA
>NC_034597.1:15936520-15941436 GCF_900095145.1 Mus pahari | reverse complement strand
AAAAAAAAAAAAAAAGAAATATCATATTGCTAAGTTCTCTGTATTCCCCTTTTCTGAGAGTGTCTATCACAAATGTGTGTCACACGTGTAAAAATATTCCTGTATCTACCCATAAAATTATATCTTTCTTGATTAGCCTTCTGTTGTAATGGATTACATTGTTTTCTTTTTAAATTTCTTCTTCTTTTTTTCCAATCTTCTATTTATTGACAGCAAATGTCTCCATAGCTGTGACTCATGTGAGGGTAAGTAGGGAGTAGTGTGGAAACCAGCAGAGGACTCCTTGCAAGGGTGCAAACACCCTGCAGGGAATATTGTGTGCGCTCACAGGCCATGGCCAGCAACCAGAGCATAAATAATCCTGGTGGGCAGGTGTGGGCAAAGGGATATCATAAGACAGCCATCTTGGAGAGCCAGAGAGAATTCTGGACACAGGAACACAGAACCTCTGGGGCTAGGGAGGCACACAGACAGTAAACTGTGGGCAACACAGGACATGCTAAAGTTACAAAGGGGGCTGAAATTCTGGGACTACCCAGGCTTTCTCCTCCACCGCTTAGATCCTGGATTTGCAGGGGAAACATGCTGAGGCAGGACTAGGCAACAGGTCACTTTCCCTCAGAGTCAAAAAGGGGACCCTGAGGACAGCATCTGTAGATCTAAGGCTTCCGGGTCCTTGTAGATATAGCTGACCACAGCACCAGCATTTACTCCTTTGGGTTCAAAGAGTATTCCATAGCAAGGTTTCTGGCATTAGGGCTGGCCATCATGCTCAGCATGCCTGCCTGGGGTCAGTGTCTTGGAGCAACGCTCACAGCGCAGGCAGGGCCGGTGCCAGTCCTTGCCCAGGGAAGTCACCTGCTCAGCGAAGTACACTTTCCTGTTGCATCGAGGACACATGTTGAGCTCCCCAATGAACGTGGTGACACTAGAGACTTTGCTGGGACCCCTGGGGGGCACACTGGTCTTCTGCTATTCAGTTCGCATCACAGGAACCTCGATGGGGCCAGTGAACTGAGGGGCCTCCGTCTGAGGCTTCTAGTAGATATAGGAACCAGCGCTCCCGCTCCGCGACCCCCGTTATTCACGCCTTTAGGTCCAAACAGTGTGACATAACAGGACTTGTGGCAGAAGGGTTTCTGATCATGCTCAGCATGGCCGCCAGGGGTCAGTGTCTTGTTGCAGCTCTCACACTTGAGACAGACCTTTTTAACAGTCCTTGCCCAAGGAGCTCACCTTTTCTTGTCACATTTGGGATACTTGGAGGCCATGGTTGGTGCGCTNGGTCTGTCGGCGCCCTCCATCCACGCTCCTCTTCTTAATTTTAAATGAATCATGTAACTGGAAAAAGCCTCTTTGGTTATTGTATATATTTTTTTTGTACATTTGTTGAATTGGATTTGAATTGATTTTCAAATATTTGAATGCAGGAAAACATAACACCTTCAATTTTCTTGCTTTATCTGGGTCTAGCTTATAATTCCCACAATTTGACATTTTGATTCAAATTGTGTTCACCACTTACTGCTTGTGTACACAGATGTTTCAAATTATTTCCAAAAAGGACTTCATGCTTCTTCCCAAGTTTCCTATGTTTTGGACCAAAACCAAAGGCTTCTAAATTTCCTATTTAAATTAACAGAGATATGAGCGTATTCATAATGTATTTATCAACCCATAATTATTATTATTTGCATTTTTAAAAATTTCATAATGAAATCACTTTGAACTACCATTTTGAAAAAGTCATGCAGGGCAGAACACGGTCAACAGACTGATCAACTGGCCCACTGAAAAACCAAAATAACCCTAAGCTTGCAAGAGGGTCCAGTCTCTGTGTTGGTCCACTGCCTCTGACCTTTGTTTTGGCTGCACTAGACCAATGCTTGCCACCCAAAACGGCTGACTCAGAAAGCTAACAGGTCATTCTCTCTCAGGAGGAGCTGGTCAGAAAAACCTGAGGACGTAACAGGCCAAAGAGCCAGAAGTAAATTTCTCTCCCTGTTACTATTGATAGCCACTGCACCTAAAAGAAGCTACTTGGTGTAAGGTACTGTGATGTCTTGCCCTAACCTGGGAAACATTAGTCCCTCCCTGACTCCTCGTGCTCTCCTTCTGTCCCCATGTTATACCCCAAACGCCCTTAAGAATAAAACCCAGGAGCTCACAGTACAACAATGTTGGCCTTGTCAGCAAGTGGCTTTGGAGATGGACTAATTTTCTGCAATCCTTGAATTTAAAGAATTATGATAAGCAGGGAAAGTCATTAGCTTCCCATAGACTCCATAGACTCCTGTGCCCCACTCCTGGAAAACCCAGCTCAAGTCCACCTTCTCCAGAAAGCTCTTTATCCTGCCTCCACCCAGGACTCTGCGTTTTCTCCAGGACCTCTTTTTTGCCATTTTAAACTGAGATGAAAGTCTAGTTTCCTTATGCCTCTCTCTTATCTCTTATGCTCCCCATTCTCTCTCCTGGTTAGACTCCTCAGCCTTGCAAACGGGACTATAGATAAACTCTATGGGTACTGATTGAATGCCCTAAGAGCAGTTGGTGTTGCTACAACACTGGTGACATCACAAAAGCTCTCATGGATACAATTCAGTGTTCAAAGGAGAGATTGCTGGTATCATGGGAAACACCCTCTGCCTCTCTGCTAATGCTCCCTTGTACTGATTAGAAAGTGGGGTGCCCTTTTCAGGCGATGCTCCTCTGACATAGCCATTGAGCACCTCCTCCTTCCAATGCCAGAGATTGATTAGGGCTTTACTGGAAGCATAGCTCTTCCAAGAAAAGAAAATTAGTCTTTACTTTCCTAATTCTGCCTAGGAATGTCTCATTCCTCCCTCGAAATACCCCATTGATGGATATGAACAATTAAATAGCACTGAGAAGTCACATTGCCATGAGTGGAGAAGGAAGGAAAGATCATCAGTCTCATATGTACAGGTACTTGAAAATGCAACCAGGAAGAACCTGCAGGGCTGACTTCAGTGTGGGATGTGGATTAGTGAGTTCAGTCATTGAGCCATGTGCTTAGCCTTTGAAAGTTGCCTCAAGATGCCTTAGCAGACAGACAAGGCAGGCATCAGGATGCTGTCAACTGTGTGATGAACTGTTGTCAGAGGAATCTGAAATACTGGAGTTGTAGGACCCCCTTTTGGGGACGCCCGCTCAAGTCTTGGGAAAGGGCCCACCCAAGGAGACATGAGGAACCGTCTTGATGCAAATACACGAGGTAGTTTAATGGCGGAGCTCCGGGCCGATACATATCTCACGCAGGAGACAGAGGAATCGACCATGAGGCTTGAAAGCTAAGGGTTTTTATAGGGAGAGGGTTGGGGGCTAGGAGGAATTGGCGTGGTTTCACAGATTGGCTCATTTGAATATCAGCAGAATGATTACACATCAGCAGAATAGTTCGTGCAAGTCAGGATGTCAGGAATCCCGAGGGCTGGAAGTTTATCTAGGTCAGCGGAACATCTGGTTAAGGTGTAACTTCAAACTATGTCAGGAGGGCAACAGGCAGAAGGAGGTGCTGGGCCAGATGGCTGATGACTCAGCCAAGATATCCCGGACTAGTTGCTGCATTCTTCTTTTATCTTTATGGTCAGTCAGCCCCAGGAATGTTTTAACAATGACCTGCCCTGACATGGCCGGGCCTGTTCCACTATGTTCTCAGCCTCAGGCTTCTAAGCTCACAAACAACTTTTTTTTTTTTTTTTTTTACTTTTTTTTTTTTTTTTTTTTTGGACTATTTGACTAAGTTACATGACTCACAGTCCTTAAATTTCATCTTAAATTTCATTTCCCTTCAGAGTCACCAAGAAAAACATCCCTGGGGCTGATGTGTTGTTCTCTCTGCACCAACTGTACCAGAGCAGTATTGATTACAGGCCTCTGTGTGAGATTATGACTGAATAAAATAAAATAATAATAATAATAATGATAATGATAGGCTGAGAGAAGAAGATAATAGCTATAGACATAGCTCAGTTGACAGAATCACTGCCCAGCATGTAGGGAGCCCAGGGCTCAGCAACTTGTGCAATCCTTACCTCTCAGAAAATTGGAAATAGTTCTACCTGAAGACCCAGCTATATTATATGTCTTTTGAGCATATACTCAAAAGATGTTTCAGCATATCACATGAAAAAGTATTCCACTATGTTCATAGCACCTTTATTCATAATAGACAGAAACTGGAAACAACCCAGATACCCCTCAAACAAAGAATGGATACTGAAAACATGGTTCATTTATACAACATAATACTATTAAGTTATTAAAAACAAGGACATCATAAATTTTTCAGGCAAATAAATGGAACTAGAAAATATCCTTTTGGTAAAATGGCCATTTTCAATATGTAAATCCTACTGATCCAAGAGCATAGAAGATCATTCCATCTTCTGATTTCTTCCTCAGTTTCTTTCTTCAGAGACAAAGTTCTTGTCATCCAGGTCTTTAACTTGGTTGGTTAGAGTTACACCAAGATATATTATTTGTGGTTATTATCTGGGTACGGTTTCCATAACTTCTTTCTCAGCCCATTTAACATTTGTATGAAAGGGGGCTACTGAATTATTTTACTTTATTTTATATCCAGCCACTTTGCTAGAGGTGTTTATTGGCTGTAGGGGCTCTTTGGTGGAACTTTGGTGGGGTCATATTGAAAGGAAAAATTATATAGATTCAAAGTTTGGAAATGTAAAATTAAAAGAGTAAATTTCAAAAATTCAAAGACCCAGGGCTGGACACTGAAATACAAGCCCGGCCATAAAGATAAGGAAAAGAATGCAGGAACTGAGCTATCAGGGCTAACTTTAGCCATTTGGCAGGAAGGCGCCTCCCCTAGAGCTATCAGGGCTGACTGACCCCACAGCCATCTGGCAGGAAGACATCTCCCCTAGTTTACT
>NC_034597.1:15931430-15932640 GCF_900095145.1 Mus pahari | reverse complement strand
AAAAAAAAAAAAAAAAAAAAGAGTCTGAGCTTATAAAGGGCGAAAGCCCATCCCCCACCTGGACTTAGTCGCCAGGCTGTTGCTTATTCAGGAATGTCTCAGGAAGACAGGTTCAGCCTCTCAGCAGGTAGCAGCATCTTGGAGAACAGCAAGGGTGGCAGAACAATAGACCTATCTAGGTCGGAAGACTAGGTCTTGTTCACAGTGGCAAAACAGGTCTGAGCCAGCCTGCTCAAGGCTGGGGGAGGATACAATTCCTTCCTAAATATATAATAAAAAATTAGCTGGACTGGGGCATAAAATTTACTTATGCTCCATGGTCCTGCCTGGGAATTATGGTGGCTGGTGGCCATGCCTGTCTTGGGACTTTGATCTTCTATGAACTTGGTCTTTTTTTTCTTTCTTCTTTTTATTAGATATTTTCTTCATTTACATTTCAAATGCTATCCCCAAAGTGCCCTATACCCTCCCCTGCCCCACCCTGCTCCCCAACCCACCCACTCCTGCTTCCTGGCCCTGGCATTCCCCTGTATTGGGGTATATGATCTTCACCAGACCAAGGACCCTCACATTGATGGCCAACTAGACTATCCTCTGCTAACTATGCAACTAGAGACACAGCTCTAGGGGGTACTGGTTAGTTCATATTGTTGTTCTTCCTATAGGGTTACAGAGCCTTTAGCTCCTCGGGTACTTTCTCTAGCTCCTACTTTAGGGGTCTGTGTTCCATCCAATAGATGACTGTGAGTATCAACTTCTATATTTGCCAGGCGCTGGCATAGCCTCACAAGAGAGAGAGAGCTATATCAGGGCCCTGTCAGCAAAATCTTTCTGGCATATGCAATAGTGTCTGGGTTTGGTGGTTGTATATGGGATGGATCATTAGGTGGGGCAGTCTCTGGATGGTCCTTCCTTCCGTATCAGCTCCGAAATTTGACTCTGTAACTCCTTCCATGGGTATTTTGTTCCCCATTCTAAGAAGGAGTGAAGTATACACACTTTGGTCTCCCTTCTTGAGTTTCATGTGTTTTGCAAATTGTATCTTGGATATTCTAAGTTTCTGGGCTAATATCCACTTATCATGTGGGTACATATCATATGAGTTCTTTTGTGATTGGGTTACCTCACTCAGGATATCCTCCAGATCCATCCATTTGCCGAGGAATTTCATGAATTCATTGTTTTTAATTGCTGAGTAGTACTCCATTGT
>NC_034597.1:15929148-15930653 GCF_900095145.1 Mus pahari | reverse complement strand
GTCTGGAGCTCAGATCCACCTCCTGAGTTCTGGGGTCAGAGCCCTCCCTGGAGGCTGACTCTCCTCTGGTGTGGAAGGTGCCCAGGTTTCTGGGTCTCAGCTCTGCCTCCTGGCTGAGGATGAAGGCCTAAAGGGACCCTGTCCAAGAAGCTCTGTTGCTTCTGCCACCCATGTGCTCTCCTGCATAGACTGGTCTTAGTGATTCCAAGATTCTGGGTGTGCTAGGGTCTGCCAAGTTCTCGCCCAAGATGGCCCAGGGCTGGCGCTGACCGGAAAGAACCCCAGCTGGTGGCTGGGCAGGTTTCCTCAGCTGCTGGTTGGCCGGGTTTCCTTTGTTCCTGTTCCTGCTAGCACAAGACCCTTTGGGTTTTCTGGAACAGTTGTTGCGTTCTACTCACCAGTGATCTCAAGATCCTGGGTGTGCTAGGGTGCCTGCAGTGCGGAGAGTCCTCTGGGGACCTTGGGACTCTCTGCCAAATTCGCACCCAAGATGGTTCTGTCCTGGAGAACATGTGCAGCTTGCTTGTGTTTATTTGTACAAACACAGCTCTATGGTGTTATTATGAACAAACCATGGCCTCTTGGCACATGCCTCTGTCTTAGATTGAATAATTCAGAGACCCAGTGGCCCGTCTTTGGCTGCCGGCCCTCATAGCGCACCTTTTTACCAATCAAACCAAAGCTACAATATGTACTCAATGCATCTCTTCATATCGATGAATTTCGGCCACCTGCGCTTGTTGAAGGTGAGTCTGCACCCTTGCTGAAGAGGAGCCTGCAGGGAGGTAACTGACCTGCTTGAAATACAAAGCAGAGAGTTGAAAAGCAACAGGTTTAAGGTTGTCTATGGGGAAGTCCAGGTACTCTATTCAGTTGCAAATTACCAACAAGGAAGCCCAAGCTCTGGCTTCCCTGTGTGGGGGAGGTGAATCAAGAGAAAAGCTGTTAATTCTCTGGAAAAAGTGGAGTTTGTGCTCCAAATTAACACTTCCGGCTAAATAAAGATTTTTAGCCATCAAGATTGAAATCATACTTACTAGAAGATTCAGGGTCTGTGTCCTCTTGATGAACCAATCTTTCAGGCAGCTATTGCACTCTGTGTTCTTTTTGTGAAAAAACACAAACAGAACTTCTTCCCCAAATTAAAATAGGGTCTGGATCATTCCATGTATTAGTTAGGGGGTCCGGCCATTTAACCAGGGCATATGAACTGGAAGTAACTGGATGCTAGTGGTGATCTGTTGCAGACTGACCTTTAACATCAGTTTGCAAAAAATTTAAAACAAGACAAAAGCAAGATGTGCTTTTGGTGACCTTGGGGGTTTTAATTGTCCCTGTTTTTTTGTTTGTTTGTTTGTTTTTCTGTTTGTTTTTTCTTTTTTGGTTTTTCAAGACAGGGTTTCTCTGGGTAGCCCTGGCTGTCCTGGAACTCACTCTGTAGACCAGGCTGGCCTCGAACTCAGAAATCTGCCTGCCTCTGCCTCCCAAGTGCTGGGATTAAAGAC
>NC_034597.1:15909007-15928653 GCF_900095145.1 Mus pahari | reverse complement strand
GTTTTGTCGCTTCTTTTCTGCTGGTTGGAGACAGTAGCGACAGCATGTGTCACCACCGCCAATTTTTTAGAGTGCGATGAGCACTTTCAACAATTCCTTGTCCCATTGGGTTATAAGGAATTCCAGTTTTATGTTCAATACCAAATTCCTTACAAAATGAAATAAAATTGTTGCCAGTATAGGATGGCCCATTATCTGTCTTAATGACTGTAGACAATCCCATAGCATTAAAGGCTTGTAAACAATGATCAATTACATTTCTAGAGGCTTCTCCCATATGTAGAGAAGCAAAAAGAAATCTTGAACAAGTGTCAATACAAACATGTATATATTTTAATTTTCCTAATTCTGCATAATGAGTTACATCCATTTTCCAAATATGATTGGGTATAAGGCCTCGTGGATTAACCCCTAAATGTGGAACTGGGGATAATATAATATATTTAGGGCATTGTTTTACATTTTTGCTTGTTCCTTAGTGATCCTACGTTGGAGCCTTAAGGTATGGCTAGAGAGATGAAATTTATCATGGTCACATCTAGCCAATAGAACAGGACCTGAAACTAAGGCCTCTCCTGTTAGAGCTCTGTCAATACAATCATTGCCTGTAGCTAAAGGTCCAGGTTTTTTTTTTTTTTTTTTTAAAGGCATTTATGAGTACACTGTAGCTGTCTCTAGACACACGAGAAGAGAGCATCGGATCTATTACAGATGGTTGTGAGCTACCATGTGGTTGCTGGGAATTGAACTCAGGACCTCTGGAAGAGCAGCCAGTGCTCTTAACCACTGAGCCATCTCTCCAGCCCAAGGTCCAGGAAGACTAGAATGAGCTTATATATGGACAATATAAAACATTTTTTTTGAGGAAGAATGATGTTTTGCAATTGTGAAAACAGATCCTGCTGGCATATTAAAATTAAATGTACCCCAAGTTTCCAGCAAAGGAATTGATTGTGCAACATATAAACTATCAGTAAAAATATTAAAAGCATCATCATTCACAGACTGAAAAACATTCAGTTCTGCTGTTGAAAGACCCCTGTTCCGGGGAGACCCTCACTCAAGTCCCGGGATGGGATGATGCCCCAATAACTCGAGAGAAACCATTGTTGATGCAATATGCATGAGGTTTAATCGGGAAATCAGTATGCTGAGGTCGAGCTCATAGGAGATCAACCCTCAGCAGTTGTGAGCTTTTAAAGGAAAAAAAAAACATAAGGAAAGGGGAGGATAAGTCCACAAAGAATGGGGAAGCTGAGTAAACATCACAGCTCATCTCTTTACAGACTATCTTTGGCAAACATTCTTGGTGGGGAAACTAAACATAAGAGTGGGGATGATGTATTACAGCTCATCTCCTACAGAAGAGTTACAAGCTATCTTTGGCAAACATTTTTAGTCCCTTACACAATGAGTAAGGCGCCAGGGTGGGTCAATTGAGATGAGCCAGTTTTAGTGGTCTTCCATTTCTCAGGCTGAAGGCAAAAGAACAGAGAACTCTATGCTGGGCTTTGTTTCTAGGGGTCTAAAAACACATTGAGTTGGGGGTCTTACACTGTCAGCTCTGCTAACTGAGCTGAGAGCCCAGGAGTCTCTATGACTATCTGTTGATTATTCATAAGATATCCAGCTTGTCCTTTAGAGGAGCCATCAGTAAAAATCAAAAGAGTATTATACAAAGGCTGTAAAGATGTCATATTAGGAAACATTTACTTATGATCATTTAAAAATTTTATCAACCTATCTTGAGGATAATGATTTTCTATAGTTCCTATAAATCCTATTTGAGCAAGCAACCAATCCATACTGTGCTGCTTCAGCCAAGTATCTTGATCTACACTATAAGGCTGAACAATGATATCTGGCTCTTTGCCAAAATAAGTTAGTGCCTGCTTCCTTCCAAGCATAATCATCTGGGCTACTGTCTTATAATATGGCAGGATGTTACGTTCAGGAGATATCCTCGCATGTATCCACATTAGAGGAGCCCTTTGCCACAACAGTCCTGCAGGCATATGAATTGTATTAAAAATTAACACATGTAAAGGCAAAAAGTAATCTATATAAGTAACAAATTGTTCTTCAATAGCTCTTTCTACTTGTTGTAAGGCCAGCAATCCTTTTGAGGTTAAAGATCTAGGGGAGGATCAGGACTTCCTTTAAGAATATCAAATAAGCCAGGCATGGTGGCACATGCTTTTAATCCCAGCACTTAGGAGGCAGTGGCAGGTGNATTTCTGAGTTTGAGGCCANCCTNGTCTACAGAGTGAGTTCCAGGACAGCCAAGGCTACATAGGGAAACCACCCTGTCTCAAAAAAAAAAAAAAAAAAAAAAAAAATCAAATAAAGGTTTCAATTCCCCTGTAGTAAGCTTTAAATAGGGGCAAAGTCAACTGATATCACCTAACAGTTTTAAAAAATCATTTAAAGTTTTTAAGCTGTCCCTGTGAATGACTATCTTCTAGGGAAAAACAGCTTGATCTGTCAGTCTAAAACCCAAATAATTATAAGGATCTGAGTCTGTACCTTTTCTGGAGATATTTGCAGTCTTTTATCAGCTAAGGCCTGTTATAAATCTCTATAACATAAAAGCAAGTCCTAAGGATCTTTTTCCACTAAGACGACACCATCTGTGTAATGAATGATGTATATCATTGGCCACTGTTGTTTTATAAGCTGAATGGCTTGTGCCACAAACTTTTGACATAATGTAGGACTATTAGCCATGCCCTGGGGGAGAACTGTCCATTGATATCTTTTCATAGGTTCCTTAAAATTAATAGAAGGAACACTGAAAGCAAATCTTTCACAATCCTCAGGGTGCAAAAGAATAGTAAAGAAACAATCTTTCAAATCTACCACAATTTTATAATATCCTTTAGGAATGGCTACCTGACACAGAAGCCTAGGTTGTAAAGCTCCCAGAGGTACCATGGTTTCATTAACCTTTCTTAGATCTTTTAACAATCTCCATTTACCGGATTTTTTCTTGATAACACATATTTGAGTATTCCATGGTGACCGAGATTCTCTTAGATTCCCTGCCTCTAGTTGCTGCCGCACTAGCGAAGAGGTGGCTTCTATCCTTTCTTTAGGTAAAGACCACTGATTAACCCGCACTGGAGTATTATTAAGCCATTGAATTTTAGCTGCATGGGATGCAGGCGAGATAGTGGCCATTATGGAAAATACCCCAAGCCTCTAGTGTTAGAGTGAGGCTTAGGACCTTCAAATGTCTTAATCCCTTGTCCTTCCTTTCCTAGCCCCTGACCAGGCAAAAATCCTTGTCCTAGCATCTGCTTAGTCACTGCCTCATTAGGACTGTACATTATAAGGCCCATCTATGACAAGAGATCTCTTCCCCAGAGGGTAACAGGCAAATTTGACATAACACAAGGCTGAATTTGTCCTGAATTGCCCTCCTCATCTCTCCAAGTTAGCAGTTTAGAGCTTAGTTTTGGATTATTGGCATAACCAATTCCTTGGAGGTGAGTAAGCATATCAGACAAAGGCCAAGTTGAAGGCCAATCTTGTCCTCTAATAATTGTTACATCAGCTCCAGTACCTATTAATCCTTCAAAGCTTTTTCCTTCAATTAATTTAAGGCTAGGTCTCTGAATAGAAATAGATTGAACCCAGTACACATCAGAGGAACCAAAGCCACTCTGTCCTCTCTCTTTCTTAACAAACCTGGACGGTAGCAGATGCAAGGGAACTTAGAGAAGTTGAACAATTCTTTGATTAGCAGGTACAGTTATAATACCACGAGGGGAAGCAGCCATAATTTTAATTTCTACCTCATAATCATCTATAATAACTGGATAAATATGCAGACCTTTTACAATAGAACTGCTTTGTCCTAAAAGAAATCCCCAAATTCCTGCAGGTAGAGGTCCAAAAACTCCTGTAGGCAGACTTTGAACTCCCATTTCTGGGGTTAATACCGAGTGGATGGTGGAACTGAGGTTCAATCCTGCATTTCCTGGGGTTGCCCTGATAAGTTCAAAAACAGATTTCCTTGGCTGGGCAGCAGCTTCATGGTCCCATAAGCTGCTAGCTGTGGGTGTCTCGGGGCCTGAGGCTGGTCCCTCTTCTCGTTTTCCGACAGGACAGCCCTGAAGATCTGTCTTAGATTTACAGTCTCTGGCCCAGTGGTTACCCTTCCTGCATTGAGGACAAACTCCTGGAACATACAGCACCTCTATTCCTAGGACAATCATTTTTAAAATGACCCAAACTTCCACACTTAAAATATGCTTTATTCCCTAGTTTCTGTGCAAGCATGCACAGTGATTCCTTGCAAAGCAGTGGCCAAGGCCAAGCCCTGATTATATGAAGGTCCAATATTTGCACAAAGATGGATATCCACCACGAAGTCTGTCTGTCCTTTGTGTGGCCAAAGAGCGGCGAGACACGCTACGTTAGCATTCTCATAAGCCAATTGCTCAATGAAAGGATTTCCAGTTTGAGAATCTCCAGAATTCTACTAGCTGCTTTTAATAGCCTATCCACAAAGTCCTGGAAAAGCTCATCATAGGTGGTCTCGTTCACAGTGGCAGAACAGGTCTGAGCCAGCATGCTCAAGGCTGGGGGAGGCTACAGGCCTGGGCCTTTTTTTTTGGTTGGGAGATTTTTAATGACTGCTGTTTCCTTAGGGGTTACAGGATTATCCGATGGTTTACCTGATCTTCATTTAACTTTGGTAAGTGGTACCTGTCTAGAAAATCATTCATTTCATTCAGATTTTGCAATTATGAGAAATTCAGTCTTTTGAAGAAAGACCTAAAGATTCTTTGAATTTCCTCAGCTTCACTTGTGTTTCCCTAATTATTTCTGACTCTGTTAATTTGGTTATGGTCTTTCTGCCTTTTAGTTAATTTGGCTAAGGGTTTGTCTATCTTAAAATTTTCAAAGAACCAGCTCTTGGTTCTGTTGATTCTTTGTAATCTGTTCTTTTTTAACTTATTTCAACCCTGATTTTGATTATTTCCCTCCTTCTACCCCTCTTTTCCGTGCTGCTTCTTTATTTGAGAGTTTTTGGGTGTACTTTTAAGTTGCTGGTATGAGAATTCTCTAATTTCTTTATGGAGGCACTTAGTGCTATAAACTTTCCTCTTAGCATTGCTTTCATTGTGTCCCATAAATTTGGGTGTGCTGTGCCTTCATTTGCATTGAATTCTAGAAAGTCCTTAATGTCTTTATTTCCTCCCTGACACAGAGATCATTAAGCAGAAAGTTGTTCGATTTCTATGAGTGTGTAGGCTTTTCAGTGTTACTGTTGTTGATATTGATGTACAGCTTCACTTCTTCGTAGTCTGATAAGAGATACAAGGCATTATTTCAATTTTCTTGTATGTGTTGAGGCTTGCTTTGTAACCGACTATATGGTCAAACTTGGAGAAGGATCCATGAGATGCTGAGAAGAAGGTATATTCTTTTGTGTTTGGGTAAAATATTCTATAGATGTCTGTTAGGTCCATTTGATTCGTAATGTCTGTTTCTTTTGTTTCTCTGCTTAGTTTTTGTCTGGATAATCTTTTATTTATTTAAGTTTTATTGCATTATGGTGAGAAAAGAGACATAATTTCAATTTATCTGAAATTGTTAACATTTAAAAACATATATTGAGTAAATAAACTTACACCACATTCTTCTTTGTCTTTTGTAGCCCAATTCCTCCCAGAGACCCCCCCTTGAAGACCTGCAATACCTTTCATTTTTTATCATATTCTTTAAAATTTATAAAATATTGTAACAATAAAAATGAGTACTGTAAAAGTTGTTTGATATAAAACAACAATCAATTGAACAGTCTTATATAGATGCTTTTCTACAGCAATACTGAAAATACATACATTTTTCTCAATATAAATTTTAAATAACTCCAAATATATTAACTGTATGATATTTTAAATATATCACTATTAGTTTTTTTAATGAACATGAATAGTGTTTTGTTTATGTGTTTTGTTTTTAGTAGTGCTTAAAATATTGGCTCTTACGTAAACATAAAAAAAGAACAATCTTTGGACATTGGAGTTCATTGTAATAAGACTGTACTTCAATGTCCCTCACATCACCAAAGGATTTTACCTCCATAGTAGATAAGCTAAGAGTTGACAGTTCTGCTGGGCCAAGGAATGAATTGTAGGCACAATTTTTGGATACAGATTTCCTGCTATGGTCAAAGCTATTTGACTTGAGTGATTGTCATCATTCTCAACCCACAGGGAACAGGTTACATTCATTTAAGAAATGGTGTGTGTATTAAGATGGTCTATCCAATGAAGTCATTTATCAACTGTTTCAATGAACAATGGTTCTGCTTAGAGGGTGGCACAGATGTTAGGTGAGGGTAAGACTCTGGTGCATTGGCTGTGATGATTTTGAAAAGAATTCATCTTAGAATAAGAGTAACTTATAAAGTCCTCTTCTTCAAAATTGATACAATAATTATAAATACCAAGCCTTCAGTCTCACTCTTTGCTGTTCTCTTATAAGCCACCTCCCAAATTAACTGTCTATGTTTCTTTTGGCTGATTAAGTAATTTTGAAATATGTAAGCTGTTTTGAAAACCATAGTATAGTGTAAAAACATCAAATAAACAATCCTACTAATAGAGAGACTGAGATAGGAGAAGCATGATTTCAAGACCATTATGGGGCACACAGCAAGACCCTGTCATGTACAAACAAGCAGAAAGTATATACTGATTGTACAATATTGGACCTATTTCTCCCATTACCAAATTAGAGAGACCACGGGATGACAGCAGACAAATTTCTTTTTTTTTTTTTTAGGTTTTTCGAGACAGGGTTTCTCTGTGTAGCCCTGGCTGTCCTGGAACTCACTCTGTAGACCAGGATGGCCTCGAACTCAGAAATCTGTCTGCCTCTGCCTCCCGAGTGCTGGGATTAAAGGTGTGCGCCACCACGCCCAGCTTGACAAATTTCTAATTCCTCATATTTTTGAATTTCAATCGATTAGGATATGTTGGTAATATTAATTTTCATATTGAGATATTAAGGAAAAGTGATTGTTACTTCCTGTTAATTTTCTTGTTAGAGGTGGAATTATGTTTGTGTGGGTTTGTTGAAATATTACTTTCTGGCTTCTAGAGTGTAATTTCCCTCCTTGTGTTGGTGTTTTCCATCTATTATCCTTTGTAGGGCTGGATTTATGGAAAGATATTGAGCAAATTTGGTTTTTGTCATGGAATATCTTGTTCTCTTCATCTACGGTGGTTGAGAGTTTTGCTGGGTATAGTAGCCTTGGCTGGCATTTGTGTTCTCTTAGGGTCTGTATGACATCTGCCCAGGATCTTTTGGCTTTCAGAGTCTATGGTGAGAAGTATGGTGTAATTTCTGATAGGCTTGCCTTTATCTGTTACTTGACCTTTTCCCCTTACTACTTTTAAAACTCTTTCTTTGTTTAGTGCATTTGTTGTTTTGATTATGTGATGGGAGAAATTTCTTTTCTGGTTGAGTCTATTTGGAGTTCTGTAGGCTTCTTTTATGTTTATGGGCATCTCTTTCTTTAGGTTAGGGAAGTTTCTACTATAATTTTGTTGAAGACATTTACTGGCCCTTTAAGTTGGGAATCTTCACTCTCTTCTATACCTATTATCCTTAGGTTTGGTCTTCTCATTGTGTCCTGGATTTCCAGGATGTTTTGGGTTAGGAGCTTTTTGTTTTTTGCATTTTCTTTGACTGTTGTGTCAATGTTTTCTATGGTATCTTCTGCCCCTGAGATTCTCTCTTCTGTCTCTTGTATTCTGTTGATGACCCTTGCATCTATGACTCCTGATCTCTTTCCTAGGTTTTCTAACTCCAGGGTTGTCTCTCTTTGTGATTTCTTTATTGTTTCTAGTTCCATTTTTAGATCTTGGATGGTTTTGTTCATTTCCATCACCTGTTTTATTGTGTTTTCCTGTAATTCTTTAAGGGAATTTTGTTTCCCCTTTAAGGGCTTCTACCTGTTTACCTGTGTTCTCCTGTACTTCTTTTATTTTTATTTTTAATTTTATTTTTAATTTGTTTTTTACACTCCATATTCCATTCCCCACACCCCCATCCACCCTCCAACTGCTCCACATCCCACACCTCCTTCCTACCTCAACCCATCACCATCTCCATGTGGATGTGCCTACCCACTACCCGCCTGACCTCTAAACACCCTAGGGCTTCCAGTCTCTTTAGGTTTAGGCGCATCATCTCTGAATGAACACAGACCCAGAAGTCCTCTACTCTATGTTGTTGGGGGCCTCATATCAGCTGATGTATGCTGTCTGTTTGGTGGCCCAAGTGTTTGAGAGATCTTAGGGGTCCAGATTAATTGAGACTGCTGGTCCTCCTACAGGATCATCCTTCTCCTCAGCTTCTTTCAGCCTTCCCTAATGCAACAACAGGGTCAGCTACTTCTGTCCATTGGTTGGGTGCAAATATCTGCATCTGACTCTTTCAGCTGTTTGTTGGGTCTTTTGGAGGGCAGTCATGATAGACCCCTTTTTGTGAGCACTGGGGAGGGAAGGAGTAAAAGTGGATGGGGTGGGGGGATAGTGGGAAGGAGAGGGGAACCTGATCTGGTGTTGGATGAGGGAAAAGGACTGAAGCCCTGAGTGTCAGCAGAAAGAATGTAAACAGGCAACCTTAGGAAATAAGAAGTTGGGGAGACCCCCCAGAATGCACCAGAGACCTGGTAGGTCAGAGACTCCCAGGACTCAAAGGGAGGGACNTACCTATTATCCTTAGGTTTGGTCTTCTCATTGTGTCCTGGATTTCCAGGATGTTTTGGGTTAGGAGCTTTTTGTTTTTTGCATTTTCTTTGACTGTTGTGTCAATGTTTTCTATGGTATCTTCTGCCCCTGAGATTCTCTCTTCTGTCTCTTGTATTCTGTTGATGACCCTTGCATCTATGACTCCTGATCTCTTTCCTAGGTTTTCTAACTCCAGGGTTGTCTCTCTTTGTGATTTCTTTATTGTTTCTAGTTCCATTTTTAGATCTTGGATGGTTTTGTTCATTTCCATCACCTGTTTTATTGTGTTTTCCTGTAATTCTTTAAGGGAATTTTGTTTCCCCTTTAAGGGCTTCTACCTGTTTACCTGTGTTCTCCTGTACTTCTTTTATTTTTATTTTTAATTTTATTTTTAATTTGTTTTTTACACTCCATATTCCATTCCCCACACCCCCATCCACCCTCCAACTGCTCCACATCCCACACCTCCTTCCTACCTCAACCCATCACCATCTCCATGTGGATGTGCCTACCCACTACCCGCCTGACCTCTAAACACCCTAGGGCTTCCAGTCTCTTTAGGTTTAGGCGCATCATCTCTGAATGAACACAGACCCAGAAGTCCTCTACTCTATGTTGTTGGGGGCCTCATATCAGCTGATGTATGCTGTCTGTTTGGTGGCCCAAGTGTTTGAGAGATCTTAGGGGTCCAGATTAATTGAGACTGCTGGTCCTCCTACAGGATCATCCTTCTCCTCAGCTTCTTTCAGCCTTCCCTAATGCAACAACAGGGTCAGCTACTTCTGTCCATTGGTTGGGTGCAAATATCTGCATCTGACTCTTTCAGCTGTTTGTTGGGTCTTTTGGAGGGCAGTCATGATAGACCCCTTTTTGTGAGCACTGGGGAGGGAAGGAGTAAAAGTGGATGGGGTGGGGGGATAGTGGGAAGGAGAGGGGAACCTGATCTGGTGTTGGATGAGGGAAAAGGACTGAAGCCCTGAGTGTCAGCAGAAAGAATGTAAACAGGCAACCTTAGGAAATAAGAAGTTGGGGAGACCCCCCAGAATGCACCAGAGACCTGGTAGGTCAGAGACTCCCAGGACTCAAAGGGAGGGACTTTAGATGAAATGCCTGACAGTGGGGAGAGGGAATTTATAGAGCCCACCTCCAGGAAGAAGACAGGACATCAAGTGAGGGATGGGGTTGCCATCCCACAGTTACATCTCTGACCCATAATTGTTCCTGTCTGAAAGAATTACAGGGATGGAAATGGAGAGAAGCCTGAGGAAAAGAAGGTCCAGCAATGGGCCCAAAGTGGGATCCAGTTCGAGGGGAGGTCCCAAGATCTGACAGCATTACTGAGGCTATGGAATGCTCTCCTGTATTTTTTTAAAGGGAGTTACTCATGTCCTTCTTAAAGTCCTCTATCACCATCATGAGAAGTGATTTTAGATCCAAATCTTGCTTTTCTGGTGTGATGGTGTATCCAGGACTTGCTATGGTGGGAAAATTGGGTTCTGATGATGCCAAGTAACCTTAGTTTATGTTGCTTATGTTCTTATGCTTGCCTCCCACCATCTGACTATCTCTAGTGCTACCTGCCCTCACTATATCTGACTGGAGCCTGTCCTTCCTGTGATCCTGGTTGTGTCACAACATCCCAGAGTTCAGCTGTCTCTGTGATCCTGTGATTCTGGGAACCTGTGATCCTGTGATCCTGAGTGTGTCAGAGTGTCTGGGAGTGGAGCTGCTTCTGGGTGTTGTGGGACTGGCTGTGGAGTTCGAACCCAAGGTCTGCTCAGGGCACCAGGTCAGACTGGAAGGAACCTGTGCCACTGGTCGGGTAGAGTTCCTGGGTGCCTGGATCCCACTGGTCCCAGTTATTCCAGGTGTTGGGGCAGATTTGTGTCCTCCTCACCTCTGATCCTATGATCCTGGTTGTGTTAGAGCGCTTGGCAGTGGATCTTCCTCAGGGTGTTGTGGGACTGGCTGTGGAGCTCGTGCCCAAGGTCTGCTCAGGGCACTGACCCAGACCAGAAGTCAATGGTGTCTTGAGTAGACAGTTTTATACAGGAATGCATAGGCCTTCATACAAGAGCAACCACACACAGAAGCTCTCAAGAACTTCCTGGTCAGCCAGACAAGCCAGAAGCTTCCCCCAGCGAGCTTCTGGGGGAGGAAGAATCCCTGTTTCAAGGTAGAAGCTGACAAGAAAGAAACCCAATGTTCTCCTCTAGCCAATGCACACAGGCATGACACACCACACCACACACACACACACACACACACACACACACACACACACACACACACACAGAATTGAGCAAAAAGCATCATTGGAGATAAGCACAGGGGGTTAGACAAAACACTCCAGGTCTTTCAGAAGAGGTTCAGATCTCTGCTATCCATCCCTTGGGAAATCTGCCATGGGGAGTGTGCTGTGCTTGGCCAGACTATATTCAGGTGGTTAGAGAATGTTTTCCCCTGCACCCACAAGTCTCCAATCCAATCCGGAAGCCCTTTAAATATCATTCCCACATTCCTGTTCATGTAGTTCCAGGTACAGACTGGAAGCTCCAGAAAAAGAGAACTCTCCAGCAATACTCACAAAAAACAGGGTTGAAGAGTTGCTACTGGGGCTTCTGTCACTGTGAACCAAGAATGAAGCTAAGAGAAGAGACCTCCTTGGGTTCCAGGAAGAAATGAGAAAAACCACAGGACATGCAAATAAATAACAAAGAGAAGCACTTATTTGGCATTTTCACTAGTCTTTTCCTGCAAGCTGCTTCCTACCTGTAATATTGATAACCTCTACCATGCAAAAGATTTACAGGACCCAGAACTCACCAAAGCTTACAGCTTAGCACCCAACCTATCATGGGACATGTACGTGTGTGACATGTTTTTCCATCTCCCTCACTGGACTGCATCTTCAAGCAGAGCAGGCAGCTTGGTATGCTTGACAATAATTCGTTTTCTCACAAGACACTAACTTCCCAGAATACATGTGCATACACAGAGAAATGAACAATCACATGAGGTAGGTGGCTGGTTGGGAGTGTGGATTAGCAAGGAGGGTGGGTTGATGCAGAAGTGGCTTGATGAACAGACAGGAAGTTTACTGGGCATCTGGTATGAGACATTAGCCTGGCCCAGTTGCCTGTCCCTACCTGCTCTTGCTGTGTCTGGGAGTTGCTGGACTCCTCCTGTTCATTATTATAAATGAATTTCAACTCCCCCAAGTGCTGCAGCAGGGCACATTGCCTAAGTATTTTTTGTGTCCCCACCTCAGTATGTCCATCTTCTTCAGCTGTGTTTGCTCCATCAGGAGCTGGCTGCGCAGGTTGCTGGAAACACACTTTGCACAGTAAGACTCCACAGCCACCTCCTGCCATTCCTACTTCCAGATTCCATTAACCTTCCAGGCCCCATAATTCCCATGAAGGTGTACAAAACATTCCAATAAAGCCCTGACAGTTGCACAAAGAAGATCAAAAAGAGAGAAGAGCCCATTCAGAACAGATGAACAAATTCTGAAGTCCCTCAAACCAGTAGGGAACTATGTCCCTCCAAAACAAAGAGGAATCTCCACCTGTCCATGATTGTCTAAGGTATGAAGTTCTAACATGGCATGCTTATACTCCAATTTCAATTTCAAAGATAGGTTTGGACCAGGATTGGACCTGAGGTCAGGACTGCTCCTCCCCCCACTCCCAGGATGATCACTTAGCCTGTGCCCAGGACTGCCGTAGCACACAGATAGCCACTTTTCTGTACCTATATACTGAGACATCCTAGTGCTTTTGAACCTTGTTATCCTGGCCCCAGGCAAGGAGAACCTAGCTGTCCAGGTTCCTGGCTGCATGAACTCAGTACGGGACAGTCTAGCACATCACAGTCTCAGGAACCTACAACTTAGGTCTTGACCCACCAGAAACTTGTGACTTCATTTCTCCTGTTTTCACAACAGGTTTTCCAGAACCTGGGTAATGCTGCAGAGGCAGACAATGCACATAATTCTGTGTTGAGATCCCAGCATCAGGAGAGCTTTATAAACTGATGTTGGGATCCAAATATGCCAAAACATGTGACCACATGAGCCAAGAGCAGTGTTGTTTAAAGATGGACTCCCAGACCTCAGCACTGTCATCACCCGGAAACTGTGAGACAGACAAACCCTCAGGCCAGGAAGCAGACGCCTGGGTACAAAAACCTCGAGGGACACAAAAGCACGCAAACACGTAGTTAGGCTTGTGGGTGCATGCATGAGAAAAGACACACACACACACACACACACACACACACACACACACACACACACACGGTAGAGATGGGAGACAGAATCACAGATATGGCAGAGAGAAAGAGTACAATAGGATGCACGAAAAAATGTATAGAGCAATATTGTCTCAGAATATAAGGCAAAAGACCAGAGAAGAACAGCGACGACCCAGGCCTTGTGGTCAGGCACTCACAGGGGAAAAACTTGGACCAGGCTCTTCCAGGTGCTACCAGGAGCTTTCAGCTCTCAAATTTCCTGTCAGGCAACTAGAAGACTCATCACGAACAACAGCTAGAATCTCACACAATCTATCACCTGCCAAAGCCTTTCCAAACGCACTCTGAGAACTTACTTTCCAATGCTTGATCTTGGAGTTCTGTTACTCAGACCACAGGCTCTGGTTTTCACTTGGAGGAAACTGAAGAGACCATTTCTCATCTCACTTCTGCCCAAGCTTCAAGTATACCTCTCCTCTGAGAAGAATTTAGGGGTCATGAGGTTGAACACAGGGACATCTTGGAGGGGCAGACTCCTAGAAACCAAGATCTTAAAAGGATAAGATAAGGGTGACATTGCAGACCCAAGACTTCCTGACACCACAGAGTTTGAGACAATGAGTACCTATTGTCCAGGGATCCTTCAGTGATGATTAGGCAATCTCAGAGCTCACTTCTCTCCCTGGTCATCAGCTGAAGCCTCTCCAACTCCTTCACCTCCTTGGTGAGGGGGGATGGGATGGGTGATGATTTGAATATGCTTGACCCAGAGAGTGGCATTATTAGGAGCTGTGGCCTTGTTGGAGTAGGTGTGGCCTTGCTGGAGGAAGTGTGTCACTGTGGGCCTGAGCTTTAAGACCCTCCCTCATCCTAGCTTCCTAGGAGTCTTCTCCTAGAGGCCTTCAAATGAAGATGTAGGACTCTCAGCTCCTCCTGCACCATGCCTGTCTGGATGCTGCCATGCTTCTGCCTTGATGATAATGGACTGAACTTCTGAACCTGTAAGCCAGCCCCAATTAAGTGTTGTCCTTATAAGAGTTGCCTTGGTCACAGTCTCTTCACAGCAGTATAACCCTAATTAAGACAGGGTAGGTGGTGGCTGTACTCCAGCCTCTGTAGGAAGAAGACCACAGTGAACTTCCATAGTGAGAAATCATAGAGGATGGACAGACCACCTTGAGGCCTAAAGAGAGAGCATGCCTGAAACCCAGTTACATCCCAAAGATTTTGGCCCAGGCTTGAGTTGCCTCGTGTGTAGAGCTCAGCTCTCCCATCATTCTGTAGAGAAGAGCATATCAAAGCATCCAAGTGTTTCTTCTGCCTACCTATACATGCTTCAGGTGACCACAGAGGTGTCTGCTCCATGATTGCTAAAAAAAAAAAAAAAAAAAAAAAAGCACAGGGTGCAACTTGGCTTCAGTGCTCCCAAACCCTGTGATTTTAAAAGCCAGGAGATAAATGGTACATTCCACAAGGACTCGGGTGCTGAGGAGATGCCCAGATTTCCTTCCATGTCACTCTAGGCCCATGACTGCGGATTAAAAGTCATGCAGTAGCAGAACATGGTCGACAGTCTGATCAATTCACCCCACTAGAAGACCAAAACCATGAGCTAGCAAGAGCATCTCTCTGTCTTAGTCCACTGCCTTTGACAGTTGTTTGGCTCCATTAGAGAAAGGCCTGACACCCACAACAGCTGATTGAAAAAGCTAAGAGACTCCTCTCAGCGAGAGGTTATTAGAGGAGTTCTGATAACATAAGCTCACATAGTCAGAAGCACATTTCTCTCCCTGTAACTACAGGTCAGGAAGCCACTGTACCTAAAGAAGCCATTGGGAGTAAAGTGTCTAAAAGTGTGATATACTAGTTTGTCCCTGACCTTAATGGTCTCCTTTTGTCCCCATGTTATGACCCCACTTCCCAGCAAGAGTAAAGCTATGAGCTCACAGTAGAACATGCTTGGTCTTGCCAGATTCTGGATTTGTGCTAGACAAACTAATGGTTTGGAATCCTTGACTTTCAAAGTTATAAGTACCAGAAGGAGATTTACTTCATAGAGGCCCCATTACTGGAAGACCCCAGCTCAAGCCCACCTCCTCCAGGAAGTTTGGCACCTTGTTCCCAGGACTCATTATGCCTTCCCCAGAACCCCTTCTTTCTTGCTCGATTATTCTGTGATAGAAGTCCAGCTTCCTTCTACCTTGCTCTGGGCTCTCTATGCTCCCAAGCTCTCTTCAAAGTACATTCCTCAGGCTTGAAAATATGACTACAGAGTGCAACATTCAAGGATCGGATGTCCTGAGACCAGTTGATGTTGTCACAACACTGGTGACATCACAGGGGATGCCATGGACTCTCCAGGATACAATAGAATGTCCAGAGAATGGACTGCTGGTGTCATGGGGAACAGCTTTTGCCTCCCTGATAATGTTCTTCCTGTACTTACCAGAAACTGAGGTGCCCTTTCCAGAAGACTCCTGCATCTTAGCTTTTGAGTAACTCCTTCCAAAGACAGATTGCTCTATGTTTGATTGAAAACACCTTAGCTCTTCAAAAGTGGGAAACTGAGTTGTTACTTTCCAAACCCTGCCCAAGAATATCTCATCCCATAGTCGAATACCTCTATTCAGCAACATGAGTGATTAAATAGTACTGAGAAATCACACCAGGGTGAATGTAGAAGAGGGAAGTCACCTGTATCAACTACAGGTGCTTGAAAGCACATCTGGGAAGCAACAACAGGGTTCGTTGCAATGTGAAATATAAGTTTGGGGATACTGTCAGAGAAGCTGTGTGATTAACTTTTAAAAGCTGCTCCAAGATTCCTTAGCCGATAAAGAATTCAGCCACCATAGTGTTGGCATCAGTGTGATGACCTGTTGGCAGAGGAGAGAAATAGTGGAGCCACCAAAAGAAAAGACCATGGGCACAGTGTGGTGCTCTCTGCTCTGCACTAAGGATCCCAAAGCAAGACTGGTTACAGACCTGTGTTAGCTACACTGAGATTCTGTCTGGAAAAAGAAAAAGCATCTCCCAGTGTCAGAGGATGTAGGACAATATTGTAAATATAGCTCTGTCGACCGAGTGACTGCCTACCATGTAGGAGGCCAAGGGCTCAGTGATTAGTGCCGTCCTCGCTGGCTTTGGAGCTCCCATTCGTAATCCTAGCTCTTGTGAGTAGAAGCAGGATGATCTGAGCTCAATATAAACCTGCAAAGCTAATTTGAGGACAGCTTGAGATATATGAGAATCTGTCTCAAAACAACAACAACAACAAAACAAAAAACAAAACAAAAAAAACCCAAAAAACAAAAACCAAAAAACCTATCCTACCTCCAAGGCCTCACCCACCAATCCTTTTCTACTGAAAGGAACTTACCATTCTCCCTACCACACTTTCACTCTAAAAAGATGAAGAAGTGGAAGTGATCTTTCTAGAATAAGGACCTTGCTCTTGTCTTACCTTAACTTTACACTGAGACCAAATGAAAGTTTCATTCAACCATCTGAACTTCTGAGTAATAGCCACTGCTGCTAGCACAGTACTATGCCTATGATGGATTCTGCCTTCCTGGAGTGGTGCTGTACCAGTATCAAGTGTCAGCTGCTGAGGCCAGCCCCACTGTTCCTTTCAAGGGCCAGCACATCAAGATGACTGACTGTGAATCTGGGGAGTTAATTTTCTATTAAATTTATTTATTCACTCTACAACCCAACATCTGCCCTTCCTTTCTTCCCAGTACCCCTCGCACAAGCCCTGCCCCCATTCCCTTTAGAATGAGAAGCCACCCCTGGGTATCAACTCCCATGCTCACTACCACATGCCCTACACTCCCACTTTTCATCTCCATACCATCCCTCCAACACTCCATCCACCCTACACTCCATCCCTCCATCTGCCCACTTCACACATTAGGTTCCTCTGGGACTAGGCACATCCTTTCCCACTGAAGCCAGACAAGGCTGTGTCTAGGAGTGTGGGATCCACTGGCAACATGCAACAGACTCAGGGACAGCCCCTGCTCCAGGTTTTTGGTTATTTATTTATTTATTTATTTAGTGGTACCCATATGAAGACGAAGCTGCTCATCTCCTTCATATGTGCAGGGGGCCTAGGACCAGTCCATGCTCACTTTTTGATCAGTGATTCAGTTTCTGGGTGACCCAAAGAATCCAGGTTAGTTGACTCTGTTGATCTTCCCGTGGAGTCCTTGTCTTATTTGGGTACCACAATCATTCTCCCACTTCCTCCTTAAGATTCCCTGCTCTCCATCTACTGTCTGGGTGTGAATCTCTGCATCTCTTTCCATCAGCTGTTGAATAGAGCCTCTCAGAGGACAATTATTCTAGGTTCCTGTCTGCAAGCATAACAGAATGTCATCAATAGTGTCAGGGACTGGTTCTTGCCAATGGGATGGGTCTCAATAGGGGGCAGTCATGGGTTGGCCATTCCCTTAGTTTCTGCCCCTTCTCTGTCCCTGCACATCTTGTAGGCAGGACACATTTTGAGTTGAAAGCTCTGTGAGTGGAATGCTGTCCTTATCCTTCCCCTGGGAAGGTTACAGGAAGTAGACACTTTAGAATCCCTATCACCCACCACTAAGAATCTCAGCTAGAGGTATCCCATTAGACCATCTGACCCAGTCCGCAGAGAAGTCAACAGGGTCTGCAAGAGAGTGGGGACTGAGGGGCAAGAGACAGGAAGAATGGAGACAAGACAGTCTGTCTGATCAAGTCTCAAGTCTTGTTTATTGGAAGGCAGCTATGGGTATATATATAAGCACAAGCTGGGGAGTGCAGCTAGAGACACTTAACCACAAGTCCAGGATGTATAGGAACAAAACAAGATGTTATCAGAGTATGTTCAGCTGTGGTGGGCTTCTTGCAAAAACATCATGCTAGGAAAACAAGTCTCTCGTCAGGGTGGAAAAGTACCACCTGTAAGTAAATAGCCCGAGACGATAGCCGCTTTCTGCTCAGAGTCAGCTCTCAACAACCATCTATAGCCTCTCCCCTCCCAGGTCTCTGGCACATCCAAAAGACTGACCTCGCATCCCAACCAATCTCCTTCTCTCTCCCCTGCTTTCCCTACAAATGATCTCCACCACCCCACCCCCCTCTCTGCTGGGCTACTTAACCCATGAAATCCCCACACCCACTCTTCAGACTTCAGTATAGGATGGAGTTCAGGTACCTCCATTCCCGGTGAGTACTTTGGTATACTATCTCATAGCCAGATTTATTATCAGAATCAGTGTAGACATACAACTACTGCTCTCAGTAAGAAGTGACCAGTGACAGTAATGAGGTAACAGTAATATATTTGAGAACATCACTGAAAAAAAATCCCGCATAACTGAGGAGTGGATAACCAGCACTGTGTCCTGGCCTACATGGGCCTAGACCTGCCTCACAGGCAGGTATGGGCACAACTTGGGATTCTCGGCAGGGACAGAGTGAGGAGGAATGGCACTGAGCAGGCTGAGCCGCAGTGCTGACACACCTCAGTTCAGGTAACAGATTCTCAGTTCCTCATCCAAGGAGCTCCTTTTGAGTCCACGGAACTTGTCTGACCATGGTACGACGTCATACAGACATCTGTTCTAGTAACAACGTTTTTCCATTCAGCTGCACTTAGGGCAAGGAGCCAAGGTCAGGAATGCTAACCTTTTGCCATAACCTATGTGACAAGAGGCATGTAGAATTTATATGTGCTGAAGACCTCCTGGTTGACCTCAGGCCCCTAATGGCCATGTGCAACAGCTTCAAGAGCCCAGTTCTCATGTTCATTGGGATTCCCTTGATGATGTATTATACGTTTGCCTGGAAACAACCAGAACTGTGGACAGAGAGCTGTATTTAAGTAGAGAAGGGAGCATCACTTGTCTGGTGATTGCAAATTTGGCATTTGAAACCCAGCTAAGCCAAACCTCCCATGGCTGGATGTGGCTCATCACTTTCCTTCCCATGTGTACAAGGGGGACAAAGAGCCTTGTTTCTGGAGGGACAATGGCTGCATCAGCCCAGCAGGTCAAAGGAGACCAAGTCAGCTCAGCCGGTCCTCAGGAACAGAAGTCAAAATGCAGGAGATGGATTTAAGAAGCTATTCAGACATCAGGAACCCTGCGTATGTTCAGGAGAAGGCGAGTTTGCCATCTGCCTTCCTTAGCTTGGTGCCTAGATGAGAAGTCAACAATGGGACTGGTAGTTCGGGGTAAGGACTATCAGTGACCTTATCAAAAAGCTCAGAAGACTTCCATTGACTTCCAGAAAGGACATTTGCATTATCCCTCTCACGACTTTCACTTCAAGTCTCTTTTATTTTATTTTTTAATTAATGTCTTGAAATTCATTTATATATTTTAGGTTTTCTTTTCTTTTTTTTTTTTAAAAGGGTTTCTCTCTGCATAGCCCTGACTGGCCTGAAACTCAGAGATCTGAGTGTCTCTGCCTCCGGAGCACTGGGATTAAAGTCCTGTGTCACCACCTTCAAGTTGTAGATCAACTCTTAAAACCTCTAAGTATAGGGGCTGGAGGGATGGCTCAGTGGGTAAGAGCACCCGACTGCTCTTCCGAAGGTCCGGAGTTCAAATCCCAGCAACCACATGGTGGCTCATAACCATCCGTAACAAG
>NC_034597.1:15901963-15908392 GCF_900095145.1 Mus pahari | reverse complement strand
AACCCACTGTGTGTAGAACAGGCTGCCATGGAACTCACAAATACCTACTCGTCTCTGCCTTCTGATTCCTGGGATTAAAGGCACGCATCCCCTGGTCTCCCTCCCCTCTCTCTCCCTCCCCCTCCCCTCCCCCCTCTCCCTATCTATCTATCTTCACCATGTGTCTCCCAATTTTCAGGAGTACTTAGCTATAGAAATGTTCAGCGCCTTCCCAGGCGGCATGACTACAGACCATACCCTGCCACAATATCCAGACACCAGAACCAACAGAAACTGCCAAGCAGCTTTCCATGGTAACGGGAGAGACAGATTGTTATCACTATGGTCTCATAGTCAAAGAGGCAGTGCAGCAGCTACCAAAGACCTGGAGCCTTTCCCTTGTACCAAGATTGTGTGCCGAAAATTAATCAGAGAACTGAGTCTTAAAAAAACAAAAAGAGAAAGAAAAAGAAGGGGTAGTGGTTACTTTTCTTTCAATACCAAGAAGCTAATGCTAGAAACAATTTAGGTACTTCCAGTCAAGTAAGGTGCCAAACATGTACAAGATCCCCAGAAGATCGGTTCTAGAAACATCTTATGATTTGAGAGAGGGCTTCATGATACCTCATTTGAAGATTTGTATGCAGGTAGCGGTCAAATGGCATAAGGAAGGACATATTCTTCAATGGTATAAACAGTGGCAAGGTCCCCATGTTCCTGTAACAAACCCTTGCCTCACCCCTGCCCTGTGTGCAGCCCAATAGAGACTCATTGGGTCTTTAAACAGATAACATGAGAATAGGACGAGTTGGAAAGGGGAAGGGGATGAGCAGGAGGGAGTCAGTAAGACACGGTAAATGGAGGTGACGCCAACAATACCACGTCATCCACGTACACAGAATGGCCACAGTGAGATCCCATGGGATACACAAGTGACATATGCTAATAAAAACATTTAAAACAAAGCTCAGTGGCTCATGAAGAACAGAAGCCAAGATCGACCTCTGACCCCCATACACGGAGGGTCCCCCACATGTACATACAACGCAGGGACAGTTATCAGATACAATGAAATAGCACATGCATTAAAATGAAGCAGTACAGAAGACACCCTTGAAACACTCTCCGCTTTGGGGAGACCATTGTCACACATGGTATAGTTTATTTCTGTGGTGCTGGGGTGAGGACAGGGACTCGGATATGTTTACTGTAAAGGTGGTCTCTACCTCTGAGTTACACCTCTGGTTCCTGAAAGTCCTCTGTAGTAGTATTGTCTTATCAGGAAAAGGTCACAAAAAGCCTGAAACACAACAGTGTGGGGAAGAATCAGACACTCTCATTGTCTGCAGCTTCCACTACACCTGAGAAGCAAAGTCTCCCCCGCCCCGTCTTTGTGTGTGTGTGTGTGTCTGTGTTTGTGTGTCTGTGTCAATGTTTGTGTGTCTATTGATTGAAATCAAGCACAGGGTACATACATACTAGGCAGGCACTCGAACAGTGAGCATCATTTCGAGTCCTATTATGTTTAAGTGGCTAAAAAAGCCACACAAGGGGCTGGTGAGATGGCTCAGTGGGTAAGAGCACCCGACTGCTCTTCCGAAGGTCCGGAGTTCAAATCCCAGCAACCACATGGTGGCTCACAACCATCCNTAACAAGATCTGATGCCCTCTTCTGGAGTGTCTGAAGACAGCTACACAGTGTACTTACATTTAATAAATAAATAAATAATCTTAAAAAAAAAAAAGAATTGTGTGTGATACAGCACTGTTAATTAGAAAAAATAGAGAATACTTTATAAATTTATGTTTCTTCGGGGGCTGGTGAGATGGTTCAGTGGGTAAGAGCACCCGACTGCTCTTCTGAAGGTCCAGAGTTCAAATCCCAGCAACCACATGGTGGCTCACAACCATCTGTAACAAGATCTGACGCCCTCTTCTGGAGTGTTTGAAGACAGCTACAGTGTACTTAAATATAATAAATAAATAAATGTAAAAAAAAAATTAAAAAGTCACACAAAAAATGGGCTTGGATACCAACACCCCAAGTCACCATGGACATCCTGGTTTTAGTAATGACCAGTTTTCCTGTTGACTAACATTCATATCATGGAAAGAGGCATCTCCAAGCTTTTCTCTCCTATTGACTGGCTATGTTGAAATTCTCACCCTGGGAATTTGCCAGAACACTTGGCCCTATCACCTCACTTAGACTTTTTGGTGGTGACACCAGGTCAGCCCTCACACCAGTGTACTTTACATGGCTCTTTTTCAAGACCCTAGACAACCTGGAGCCTCCCTTCTCTCACACCTTGTAGGTCATCAGGTCAGAGAGCAGCATCATGTGCCTCCTGTCGATGCTCATGCCATGGTTGACCACTGTGTATTCGATCTTATTGGTGATAGTTGTCTGAACAGCCTCAATGCCTCAATGCCCAGAGTTTTCTCTAGAAGGGAGAGCTAGGAGTGAGCAGAGGCAGCCTGTTCAGGGAGCCACTCTACTCCCACTTCTTGCCCTATCTGACAAGCACAAAGCAAATCCCGCCCTGTTCCCCACAGCAGACTGATGGGTATTTGAAGAGAGAGCAAATGTCAAGGTCAGAAAACTCTGCTGCGTATTGGCTGAGGGTCCATAGGGGATGGCACCTCATAGATGTTATTGGAAGTGTTTCCTGTGCCTTTTACACCAAGGGTGGCCGTTACTGCCCATAGGTTATCACCTTATACTGGAGGTTTGAATTTCTCGATCTTGGTCTGCTCATAGGCTGGTCAGATATGGATGACAGCTTTGGCATGACTGGGATGCCCTGTTGCCACCTGCATTCAACGCAGAATACTCATGATGTCACAATCACTTGGTCCCAACTGAAAGGTTCTTAACCAGGGCAGAGTGAAGGGCTGGTAACCTAGGATATGCCATTCTCAGCCATCCTTACTTCAAGTGTGTAATCCAGGGGTAGTATGCATTGTTTGGCATTGTTAGGAAAAATATGATACGGGAGATTGTGACCAGATCTACAATCATCTTGAAGAGAGAGGAGAAGGAAGACTAATGTACGGAGTTGCAGGCTCAGAACAAAGTATAAATGCTGGGTGAAGTTTTGGTGAATGAAGGCAACAAACTTAACAACCCAAGTGTCAATCCTGGAACCCAGAGGTGGAAAGAGGGAGCCAACTACCACAAGCAAACCACACATTTCCATGCCTCAAAATAAGTAAAAACTAGAATAAGCCCTTGGGTACATGGCGTTGAAGTACTGGGGTGCCACCCATGGTCTCTGTGGTGATGTGGTCCCCAGCTCAACCCCTGGTGATTTCTCCAAGAGAGAATGCATGACCTCCATATGGCTGGATCCTTTTTCAGAACCTGCAGCACATGGAGCCCTGGCAGTTTCCTTAAGGGTGAAGCACAGCAGAGCTTCACTGTGACCGCTCACATCTGCAGATGTCACATGCACCTGGACATATACATGAAGCCCTGCACTGCCTCATCATTACCATGTTGGAACCCAGGGGACATTACCAACAGACCTCTGCAGACTTTCACGATTGGCTTCCATCCTTGATGGAATGATGGTTCCTTAATAAGTCTTGGTAGTCATTTCTGTGTCACCTCCTGTACCATGCACTCTAATTCCCAGAATGTCACACACTGATCTGTACACAAAGCTCACAGGAACACACCTGTGCACTCACACAAGCAGATGACAGGAATCTCACTCCAAGAAGGTCTCAGGCTGAATGAACTGGAGATTGGCCTAGCTCCATTCAACTGTTCTTGCTATAGTGCATATGTGTGCTCCTGAGTGTGTTCTTGCTATAGTGCATATGTGTGCTCCTGGGTGTGCTCCTGGGTGTGTTCTTGATCNAGTGCATATGTGTGCTCCTGAGTGTGTTCTTGCTATAGTGCATATGTGTGCTCCTGGGTGTGCTCCTGGGTGTGTTCTTGATCTAGTGCATATGTATGCTCCTGAGTGTGTTATTGCTATAGTGCATATGTGTGCTCCTGGGTGTGGCCAGGCTAGTTTCTTCTTCCTGGACAATGGCGCAGGGAAGCATCTGTATACACACACACATGTGAGACTCTGTGGCTTTCTGAGATCACACTGAATGAGAAGTATGTCCATGAGATTGAAAAGCCTGAGGCAACCCTTAATTAACGGCCTGGATCCATTGTTATGACTCCATGAAGATCACTTGGTAGAAGAAAATCAAGAAAAGGGCACCTGCCTGTCACTGGTTCTCTGAGAGGTCAGCCTGGTGAATGCAGAGAAATAAATCTTAGTTCATGATAGGGCCTTCCCCTGTGGGATGACTTTGCCTTGATTTTAGGCAATCCTTCTTCCCCCATGAATAGTGGAATAGAATTACAAGTGTATGTGTTCACTCATAGCCTAGGAAGCTTAATTTGAAAAGTATGCCTTGCATATAAAAAAACAAGGCAGGCCAGGAACTCCAGTTTTAGAGCTATGTTTGGTTCCCAGCACTGGGAAGGCTAAAGTTGAAGGATCTGGAGTTGAATACTCGGCCTGGGCTAGAGAATAAACAATACCACTAGAAAAGAAAGACATACTCCTTGGCTGTTCCAAACACCCATGGCCACCCTGAGCTCCTTAGTAAAGTGAACTCAGATTAGGAAATTGACTAGGGGGACTCTGAATAATGTATGTTTCTAGAAAATATTGCTTCACCTTTGTGATATCTTGGTTTTTTTCTCTTTTGCCACAGCGGTCTCTTTAATCTTTCAATATATCTATTGAGCTATCCAGGAACTTTATGTACACTCTATGGCCTCAAACTCAGAGAGATCTGCCTGACTCTAGCACCCATGTTATAGGCATGTGCCTATACCAGGATAGAATGAATGATTGGGAAAATTAGACCACCTGGGCCATTACAGAACTAATCCTGAGGTACACAGACAGGAAAGAGGGACCAGATCCCTACTTCTTGTCACATCACTGCCCAGGGAGGAAGGACAACAATTATAAGCCATGTGGTCAGGAGACAGAAGGAGAACATGCCCAAAGATGCTCCAGAAGGAGGGAGCTGTGACCACGGCCATTTCTTCCTGGCCTTGGGCCAACCCCACTGAACTCATCCAGCACAAAGTGCATATTGTCTCACCAGCAAGGCTTCCAAGACAGTGACTTTCATTGTTCTCCTGTTCTGCATGGGCCCACAGACCCCCAAGAGCTCCCAGAAAGGGGAAATAATTGTTCGTAGCCTAAGAAGCGATAGAAGAATCTGTCCAAGTCCTCTCCCTGCCGCCCTCACTGTCGATTTTCTATTGTCAGAGTGATTTACTCCTCCAAAAGTCTACCGTTGCCAGTCTGGGTAAACACCTACTTGTTCAGGTCCCTTCTACTTGGAAACTCGTTGCTTCCTATAGGAGGGTAAGTACTGTATGCAACCTTAGGCTCTGGGTGTTGGGATAGACTGCTCCCACATCAGAAGTCTGTGGATGGCAGCATGTAGCAGTCAAGTCACCCGGAACAGCTGGACATCATCATCCTAACAACCTAAAGTTGCTCAAAGCTCCAGTGAGAATTCTCCAGGTCACAGAAACCAGCTTGACTTTGGTCTCAGGAAACCGTCTCTTTTAGATACATATAATAGTTATCCAGGAGCTATAGAAGACCTTTTAGAGGAATTTGTACCCCACAGATTCTGGATGCCCACATTCACATAACCTGTTTCTCGGGGTATGCTTTGAGGCCATATTTCATGGTTCCTATAGATGCTGGAGAACAAAACTAAAATAACCAAAAATGGTCCCAAATGCATCGAATGAAACAGATATTAATGGCACACTGAACTACTAGGAGGCGTCTGGTGGATGTCAGTGTCTGTAAGACCTGGAGAGACAGTGCACTTCACCTCTTGCTACAACGACCACCACGAAACACTGAACCTAGGGGGGCTTGTGTGCTGTCTGGGACGTGGAGAAGGGCAGGTCAGGGAGTTGTAATCATTCACAATCATGATGAAGAAAGAGCAGAGGGAAAGCTAATGGGCTGAGTTGGGCCATGAAGAGTGAGAGCTGACTCAACAACCTGGCCAGGCATTTAGCAACATGGTCGCGAAGGAGTGCAGCCCTTGCTCTCATTAGTGACTCCTAACCAGTCCAACTCCTGCCTGCCTCTCCACGAGATGAGGCTTTGCCTCACCTTGGGGATAGCTCTTGCTGTTCTCCATGGTGCTGCTGCACACCACAGCCTCGCTGAGAACAGCAGCTTTGCCAGGTTTCAGGGTGTAGTTGAAGTAGCCCACCATTTCAGTGTGTCCAGCAAAGTATCCTGAGACATTAGTAACAAAAATCTGCAGAAGTCCTCAACAGTAGCTTCCCCCTTGGTCTTCTGAGTCAAATTTAAAAAAAAATATGGTGGGTTCATGGATGCACAGGAGCACACATGCACACACACACACACACACACACACACACACACACAC
>NC_034597.1:15876402-15901788 GCF_900095145.1 Mus pahari | reverse complement strand
ACCTCAATCAAGGAATCTCACCAGCACTTTGTCTATATGAATGTCCTTTGTAAAATATATCTGTATATCTATCTAGAAATATATATATATATATATATATATATATATATGTATATATATATATATATATATATATATATATATATAGAGAGAGAGAGAGAGAGAGAGAGAGATTTGTGCTTTTTGATGACATACAAATTCCTTCCACCCCAAGAACAAATAATGTCCTGAATGAAAATACGTAACAAATGGAATTCATACAGGGAGCTGTGGGACTCGGGAGGATAGAGTGACTGAAAAGCCTCCATGTGGACTCTCACCTTGTTGTATGCTACGCCCCCCATGTACTTCATTTCTTCATTTTTCTTGCTTGGTAGCCTGTAGGGCTAAGACTGAACCTAGGGCACTGTGCATGCTAGGCAACTACTCTAACACTGAGCTACATCCCGGGTACTGATGCTCATTCATCTTCTACAATTATACAGCAGGTTGGATGAGGAGACTCAGCTGTCAATTTTGGTGCCCCAAGAATAACCCTTGGGACTGGCTGACAGACTTCATTTAAGATTGGGAATGTTTAGCACTCTGGGAGAGGAAAGGAGATGCCTCCATCCACACTGTACACTAAGGATCCTTTAGACTTGGAATGGCTGATATGAAACTATCATCTACCAGCACATGTGCCAGTAAAAGATGCCAGGTTAATCTACCCATCTGGGCACATTTACCAAAACAACTACACACTATGCTGAGAGCCCACAAGAGAGTAAGGCATAGACAGCCACAGGCTCCTTTCATGTACTAAGATGGACACAGACACACACTCAGTAGGGTAGTAACTTGGAAGTATGTCCTGAATCTCCTCACCTGGATTCATCATGTCTAAAGATGGCTCTTTCTCTGTCAGGCACAGGACGTAACAACCAAGTATCCCACGGCAGAGACTAACAAAAGCTTCTATCCTGCTTCTCTGGATGTTGAAACTGTAAAAATCTCTGGTTTGCCAGCAACTGTCTGGAGACTCACAGGATTATGTCCTCCACATTTTAACACACCGTCTCACCTCCACTCTCAGAAAGTTGGTTCTAGTCAATAAACCATAAAACAATCACCTGGAAGAAACACTTCCTCAGTACACTCTAAGACCTACCATGTCCCTCCTACATTCCAGGTTTGCACAGGCTTGCACAGGCATGCTCTCCACAGAAACATGTGGCCACTGATGCAGGCTCCGTGCACTGTGGCTGCTCTCCAGCTTCCTTCCAACACTGCTTAGATGAAGGTACTTTCCTTGTTTTCAAGGATTCGTTATCCTACCCTATCATCAAGGAGGATAATCTCAATTCTTCACCAGATGTGCCTAAACTACATTTCATCCCAGATGAGAACTGAGAGATCTGCTCCAAAATTGAAAATAATTGATGCCGAACTCATAGAAAGCAGTGGCAACATCAGAGGTCTGCATAAATGTCTGGCAGTCGAAGAATCCTGGCATATCTACCCCATGCACCTGACCGAACACTTCTTCAGTTAGTTGGAGGTGACCAACCCAACTAAAACTTTACATATGCTCATCATCTCTAACAGGGTATCTGACTCCCTCTTCTGGCCACTGAGGGAACTGCATGCAGAGGGGCCACAGACAAGTCAGCCAATTCACCAAAAATAACGTTTTTCCCTTCTTGCTCTAGCCCCACTCACTCAAGCCCTGCTTGCTCCAGCCTGAAGATTGATTGATTTGTTGATTGAATGATTGATTATATGGAAGTACACTGTAGCTGTCTTCAGACACTCCAGAAAAGAGCATCAGACCTCATTGCAGATGGTTGTGAGCCACCATATGGTTGCTGGGATTTGAACTCAGGACCTCCAGAAGAACAGTCAATGCTCTTAACCACCGAGCCATCTCTACAGCCCCAAATAATGTTTTATACACACACACACACACACATACACACACACACACACACACACACACACATATATATATATATATATATATATATATACACACACACACACACACATACACACATACATATCACACAAATGTACGAGCAAGGCCAACAACATCTGTAAAAAACTACTTCACAGCATAACTTGGAAGGTGATTATATCTGTTATGTCGTTATTACTGATGCCAATTTCAAGAAAAACTGAGGCTCATAGCTCTGTATTTCCTGATTTCTTTTATACTCCTTTGAATGTTCAGATTTCCCGAGAAGCTATAGAGCAATAAGGGTGTATTTATCAATAATTTCTTCCACAGGGTTAATAATGAACATGTGTCATAGAGGATTACATTTTATGGGCAGCAAAATCCACGACAGCAGGGATATGGGATGGTAGTGATTACAGCATCAAGTGTGGATCCGTGGAGTCAAGCATACCCACGTACAAGACGACATCTGCCTGTATGGCCAGGCTGGTTGTGAATTCACTATGTAGCCCACACGACCTGGAACTTAGAGATCCATCTCTGCCTGTAAGTTCTAGGGTTACAGGAGTGGGACAGCACACCTGAATATAGACGATGGTCTCCGAAGTGAAGAGTTAGAAATGTTTATTATTCATAAAACATACTTTTAATGGGCATTAAAAAAGAAGTCAGTATAAACAGTGAATGATGCTAGCAATTTTTGAAAAATGATAATAAGAACAGATAGCATATCAATAAGAAAACCAAAACCAAAACATCTAAGAGCAAAAACCCCAAACAGAAACCCAAACACAAAATTATGCTAAGCACCATTCTCTCACTACAGATTTAGCATCACAAACCCTCAGCCTGTCCCTGGTCTTGGACACAGTGACAGGGCAGTCACCTCGGTTCTCTCAAGGGGAGTTGTCAGAACATCGAAGGAAGCAGACCCAGAGGAAGACTGGTGGCTCACAGGCTCCATAAAATTAGGGCCTATTCACAATGAGGAAATAGAATATGTTAAAGCAAATCTATCCAAGGGATTTTGTGGTTTCTGGGGATGGGGCTCGGCAGGCTCCGGATGCAGCGGGTGGCTCCTGACGCAGCAGGTCTTTCTGCAGGACACTGTCTTCCTGGGCTGTGGCCAGTTCCATCTCATGCCGCAGTTTCTTAGACCTGGGAGAGGAAGGCAGTTAAGCCACTGGCTAGATAGGGACCTGTCATGTTAGCTGACAGTCTGCTACCTCCCACCACCTCAACTGTGCTGGTCACTCAACATGGGTCCTTAGCCTGAAGCCATTGTTTATACCCCAAGGAATAACACTCGCATAGTAGCTGGGCCTACAAACATTCTCAGCCTTACACACAGGTCAGAATCTGATCGAGGTACTGTATGTTCTTTGTTCTACTAGAAAGTATAGGACTTCCTCTTGCACTCCAGGGCGTCCCTTTGTAAAGATAGCCTACCATACTCAACAGCATATGAGTGATGCTACAAGTTACTTATGGCGAGTTAGTGATGGATCACAGCATTATACAAAAGGACACACTACAGTCTTGCAGCCTTGGCACCTGAGCAAGGTCATGATGATAGCTCAGCCATGCACTCAGAAGGCACCAGGGACCCAAGCATCACACACGCTCGAGCCTGTGAGGCCTGAGCACCAATTCTTCAGTGGCGTCTCTGAGTACAATGGCCCAGCACAGGCTCTGGAACCAAACAAAGCTGACGCTCCTCAGGACTAGAGCTGGGAAACTGCATCGCTGCTCTGTATGGGAGTCTGTGGTAGGACACTTCCGTGAAGGAGCTGAACAACCCAACAGCAGAGGCATCTGCATCCTAGAAACTGCTTGACCTATTGCATCCAGAGAAATCGTATCACAGAAATGGTTCATCACCAGGGAAAGCAGTGTTACAAGGAGTGGAATCTCTTCTCTACGGGGGATGTTCCTAACTAAAATGTAATTTCAGCCAGAGATGGAGGTGTACACCTTGAGATTCCATGACTTGGGGAGGTGAAGCAGATCTATGTGAGTTCAAGAACAGCCTGCTCAGATCGTCCAAGGCACAGAAGGCAGTCACAATGGCTTGCACACAGAGACCGTCAACCACCTGGTTTCCTGGACAGAAGTTCTTCCTGACTAGACCACCAAAACCCATTGAGTTATGCTTTTCCTGGCAGTGGTTCTTAGTCTTGCGAATGATCAGAAGCCCATATGAGAGAGAGATATCCCAGGTACAGGGGACCCAGGCGGCTCTACCCTCGCCTTCCAGCCTGGGATCCTACCTCATTTGGAGGACCTCAAAGTCATACTTGAGCTTTTCTGCTAACTCCCTTTGCTTGATGGCCATCTTCTTCTTCTTCAGCACATACTGCAGCTTTTCCTCCATCCGTTCCATGTGCTGTTCATTAGAAGATGGTGTTATACACGGGCATGCGTAGACACCCATATAAGAGGGCACACACACACACACACACACACACACACACACACACGAGGATCCCAAGAGATCCTGTCATCCAGGCAAGCCAGAAGCTTCCCCCAGCGAGCTTCGGGAGAAGCAATAATCCCTCTGCTTCAAGGTAAGAATGAGAAGAAAATGGCCCAATGTACACACACACACACACACACACACACACACACACAGAGAGAGAGAGAGAGAGAGAGAGAGAGAGAGAGAGAGAGAGAGAGAGAGAGAGAGAAGAGGAGAGAAGAGAATGAGAATTTAGGGAAAAGCAACCTCATGTTCAATGAGCATGGAAGTTTAGATTAAGCACACCAGTTCTTTCAGAGGAGGGTCAGAAATCTGCTGTCCATCACGTGGGAGGGTGCTATGCTTGACTGGACTATACTGAAGTGATTAGAGAACCTTTCTCCCTTGATTTCCCAAGTCTTCAACCCACAGCCCCTTAAAGGTTTTCCCCACATCCCTGGTCATGTAATCAGGTCCAGAAAGGATGCTCCAGGAAGGGAAAACTGTCCTGCAACCCTCACAGAAAAGAGGGCTGAAAGGTTTCTCCTCAGGCGTCTGTCAGTGTGAACCAAGAATTGAGCAAATAGAAGACACAATGAGAAGCATTTGACATTTGCATTAGGCTCTTCATGCACGCTGCTTCCAACCTGTGGTGTCCCATGACCCATGCCATAGAGAGGAGTCATAGAACCCAGAACCCAGTCAAAGCTCTGTTGTATAGCACCCTGCCAATCATGAGAACACGTACATGTGGACATGCTATTCACTCATGTCCCTCCCTGGACTGCAGTTTCAAGCAGGGCAGCAGCGATTGCTTGCCTATAATTGATTTTCTCACAAGACACTAACAAATAATACTTGTGCATAGACAGAGAAAAAAACAATCACATTACCCACGGTGGGTGACTGGTTGGAAGTGTGTATTACGAAAGTGATAGGTGGATTATAAAAGGGATTATAAAGCAGAGGTGAATGGCTAAACAGAAAGGCAGTCCAACGGGCAAATGGGGCTACACATTTACCTAAGCCACCTGCCTGTTCCTACCTTTTGGTGCTGGGTCTGGAAGTCACTGTCCTCCTCCTGTTGCTTCTTATAGATTGGCTTCAAGTCTTCCACGTGCTGCTGTAGTAGGGCACAATCGCCTTGCATTTCCTTGTTTTCCTGACTCAGCATTCCCACCTCCTTCTTCAACTGATTCAGCCCTGTCAGGAAGCAGCTGTGCAGGTGGCTGGAAACAACATGTGCACAGTAAGTCCCTGCTAGCCTCCCCCTGCCACTTCTACTTCAAGGTTGCATTAAGCCCAACAGGACCCAGGTTCCCATGAAGTCCTAGGAAAGGGTCCAATCCCGCCATAACAGCTGTGCTCAGACAACCCAAAACAACAAGAACAGCCAATTCAGGAAATTATAAACAGATTCGAAAGTCTCCATCACCAAGAGGGATCCATGTCCTTCAAAAAGAATCTCCACCTTTCCTTACGGCTCAAGGTAATAGGGAAGCATCAAAAGGCAGTAACTAACCTCACCGTAGGACAGGGCACACAAGAGGGCAACCTCTATGCAAGTGTTCCATAACAATGACCTGTAAAACTGTGCCTGTGTCCCAGAGACCCAGGGCACATGAAATCATTGTTTGTATCACCAATGAGTAAGAACCACACAGTAAGCCGGGCATAGTGGCACACGCCTTTAGTCCCAACACTTGGGAGGCAGGGGTAGGTGAATTTCTGAGTTCGAGGCCAGCCTGGTCTACAGAGTGAGTTCCAGGACAGCCAGGGCTATACAGAGAAACCCTATCTAGAAAAAAAAAAAAAAGAAAAGAAAAAGAACCACACAGTAGCTGAGACTAGACATTTTCTCTGTGCACTATACGTTCAACATCCTACTAAAAAGGATAGGAATTTTTCCTGCAGAGAACAGGCATCATTTTGTAAAAGCAACCTACCATAATCAACAGCATATGTGTGATTAACGAGTTATTCGTGAACAGTTTTTTATGCACCGCATCCTTTTAGAGAGACCCAGATTACAGCCTTGCAGTCCAGAACCTGAACAAGGTCAGGAGGCTGGCTCAGTCCTGCTGCTCAGGCGGGATATATCTTGCACCCAAGCGACATGCTAGAGTACCACAGAGTACACCTCTTTCAGAGGGCAGTCACGCTAGATCCCTTTTTGTGAGCGCTCCATAGCTTCAGCAACAGTGTCAGGCCTTGGGACCTCCCCTTGAACTGGATCCCACTTTGGACCTGTCGCTGGACCTTCTTTTCCTCAGGCTCCTCTCCTTTTCTATCCCTGTCATTCTTCCAGACAGGAACAATTATGGGTCAGAGATGTGACTGTGGGATGGCAACCCCATCCCTTACTTGATGTCCTGTCTTCCTGCTGGAGGTGGGCTCTGTAAGTTCCCTCCCCCTACTGGCATTTCATCCAAGGTCCCTCCCTTTGAGTTCTAGGAGCCTCTCACCTCCCAGGTCTCTGGTGCATTCTTGGGAGGAGGGGGTCCCCTCAACCTCCTATTTCCTGAGGTTGCCTATTTACGTTCTTTCTGCTGGCCCTCAGGGCTTCAGTCCTTTTCACCACCCAATATCAGATCAGGTTTCCGCCCCCCCACTCTAACCCCCCACCCCATCCACTCCCCCCACCAGGTCCTTCCCCTTCTCTCCACTTGTGATTGCTTTCTTCTGTCTCCTAAGTAGGTCTCAGGTGTCCTCACTTGGGCACGTCAGCTTGTTGGGCTTTTTGAATTCTGTGGACTTTATCTTGGGTATTCCGTACATCTTGTTTGGTTGGTTTTTTTGGTTTTTGGTTTTTTTTGGTGTTTGTTTGCTTGCTTGTTTGTTTTTTCTAATATCTACTTATTAGTGAGTACATACCATGCATGTCCTTTTGGGTCTGAGTTACCTCACTCAGGATATGTTCTAGTTCCATCCATTTGCCTGCAAAACTCAGGATGTCCTCGTTCTTAATAGCTGAGTAGTATTCCATTGTATAAATGAACCACATTTTCTTAATAGTTGAGTAGTATTCCATTGTGTAAATGAACCACATTTAATAGATAAGCTCTATTAGCCATAGAACTCTTTTCACAGAAATGGGTAAACATCCAGAGGGCACGGTTAATGGAGTGGATTCTGTTCTGTAAAGGGGATATTGGGAGTAAAATATGAACACAGCCAAGCATGGAGGTGCCCGTGTTGAGATCCTATCAAGCGGGAGGCAGAAGCAAGAATATCTCTTGTGAGTATGAACACAGCCTAACCCAAACACACAAGAGAGCAGAGAAGGCAGTCATAACAACTCGGTCATATGAAGGATCAAACATATGGCTGGTTTACTAAACAGAAAGTCATATTGACATCACAATTAATTGAGCTGTTTTTTTTTTTTTCCTGGCAGTGGCTCTAAGATTTGCTGATGAGCAGAATCCCATAAAACACAGAGATCCAAGGTATCATGGGATACCAGGAAGATCAACACTATGTTCCTAGCCTGAGCTCCTACCTCTTCCGGAGGACCTCAAAGTGATACTGCAGCTCTTCCGCCAAATTCTTCTCCTGGATGCCCGGCTCCTTCTGTTTGTGTCTGTCCTGCAGCAATTCCTCCATTCTTTCCGGATCCTGTTCATTAGAAGATGGTGTTCTTAGTGGAGGGTAGTACACTAGCACGCAGAGATGTTCATACAATACCAACCACCTACACAGGATCCCAAGAGCTTGGAGGTAAGCCAGACAAGCCAGAAGCTACTAAAGTATGCTTCTGGGGAGGTAAGAATTAGTGTTTCAAGATAGGGATTTAAAAGAAAAGAAGCAATGTTCTCCTCTAGCCAACGCACACAGGTATGCTGCAACACACCGTCCCCTGGCTTAATGTTAGACGACCTTGAGAGTTTGGACGAAGCACACCAGCTCTTTCAGGAGAGGGATGAGGCTCTGCCATGCATCTCTTGGAAACAAACAGCTGTGGAAAGCATTCTCTGCCCTGCCAGATTATGCTGAGATTATAGAACATTTTCTCCTGAGCTCCCACATCTCCTAACCCTTCAAAAGACTTCTTTCCATATCCCTGGTCCTGTAGCCACCTCCAGACTGTAAACCCAAGGAAGGGAGATGTCTGCAGCAACACACAGAGAAAGCAGGCCGACAAGCTGCTCCTCAGGCTTCTGTAGGTGTGAACCAACAACTGGGTAACCAGAAGAGACCTCACCGAGATGCAGAAAAAAAGGAGAAGGCCACATGCCACCCAAACGGGTGACAAGGAAAAACAGTCATTTGTCACTTGCACTATATTCTTCTCCCTGCAAGGTGCTTCCCACTTATGATGTCCCAAATCTCCTGCCACATAGATGAGGACCCAGACCTCACTCAAAGCGATGGACCCCACCTATCATGAGGACATATGTGGGTGTGATGTGATGATATTTTTCTCTCTCCCTCACTGGACTGCAGTTTCAACTAAAGCAGCAGGGTACGCTGCCTATAACCCAGTTTCTCAAAAGAGACTAACGTCCCAGAATATAGACATTTCTCTGTGCATAGACAGAGAAATGAACAATGAGTCCATGAGGTAGGTGGCTGGTTGAGAGTGTGGATTAGAAAGGGGGTGGGTGAAAGAACAGGTGGGTCAGTGAACAGACAGGAAGTCAATGAGAAATGGTGAACAACACCAGCCTGACCCAGCTGCCTGTCCCTACCTGCTGCTGCTGGGTCTGGGGGTCACTGGTGTCCTCCGGTTGATTCTTATAGATCAGTCTCAATTCCCCCAAGTTCTGCTGTAGTGCGGCACATTGCCTCCGAATTTTCCTATTTTCCTGCTTCAGCATATCCACCTTGGTCTTCAGCTGAGACTGGGCCATCAGCAGCTGGCTGCGCAGGTTGCTGGAAAGAGACTGCACAGTAAGCACCTGCACCCTCCTCTGGCCATTGCTACCTCCAGATCCCATTAACCCGCCCAGATTCCAGGTTCCCATGGAGACCTACAAAAGGGTCCAGTTCATCCATGACAGCCGAACTCAGAACATCCAAAATAAAGAACGGCCCATTCAGAAAAGAATAAATGAATTCTGAAGTCCACAACACCAATAGGGATCCATGTCCCTTGAAGAGAAAGAGGAATCACCTCTTGTAAACTGTCCAGAGTAATGTGAAAACATCAAAATGCCGTGTGCACATAATCTCAAGGGAGAACCAAGGGAGGTTATTCTAAATACCTGTTCCATGAAAATTAGCTCTGTAAGAACCCAGCCTGAGCCCCCAGAGGTTTCACTGACACCATCTCACAATGTGAACCACTTTTCTGTCTAAAGGCTCCTGAGCATGGTAAGACAATGCTGGGAGGGATGAGAATCTCTTTTACACTTAGAGAAACTGAGTCCAAAAGGCCCAAGCCAGGCTGATGGCCAAGAGGCAAAAGGGATAGACCCAGAGTTGGGGACTCTTCAATCCAGGAACAAAGACAGACAGAAATGGCCATTCCCCCCTTTCAGGGATGCCTGACAGGCACTTACCGATAGAAGCCAGACTCCTCCTCAAGCATCTTCAAGTTCTTGGAGGCCTCAGTGTTTTTCCTGTTCAAGGTCTGCAGCTGTGACATGGCATGCTTATGTTGCAAATGCAATTTCTCATAAAATGTAGTTGGCCTGTGGTAGGGGCTGGACCCAGGAGGATAGAATGCCATGAACACAGACCTGTAGGATCACTCAGGCTGTGCCCATTACTGCCCCAACCCAGGGGATGCCACATTCTACACCTATTAACCTGTAACCTTGTTATCCTCACCCCTGGCCACCAGAGCCTAGGTGTCCAGGTGGAGGCTGCTCTGGCTGCATAAACTCACTCAGTAGGCCTGAAGGGTCAGTATCAAATTATAACCTCAGGAGCCTATGACATAGGTCTTGACCCACCAGAAATTTGTGATTTCATTTCTCCTGTTTTCAAAACAGGGTTTTCAGATCCTGGGTAACTCTTATTGAAGAGGTAGACATTGCACATAATACTGGGTTGAGACCCCAGCACCAGGAGAGCTTTATAAACTACTGGAAGGATTCAAATGTGCAGTAAGCTCATAGGCCAAGAGCTGTGCTGTTTAAAGTGGGGCTCCCAGACCTAAGCACTGTCATCACCATGGAACTGTGAGACAGACATATCCTTGGGCCAAGAGGCAGATCTCTGCACCCCAAAGTCTAGAGACACGCAAACATGCAAACATGTGGTTGGGCTTGTGGGACACAGGCATGAGCACACACACAGGGAAGCAAAGGAGACAAAGTCAGAAACAAAGACATTAGAGAGACAGAGACAAGGAAGAGAGCGCAAAATGGGATGCTGGAGAAATGATGGAGCAGTATCATCTCAGAATAGAAGGCACAAGGATCAGTAGGAACAGCGATGACCCATGACTTGTAGTCAGGCACGCACAGGAAAACCTAGGGCCAGGCCCTTCCAGGTGCTACCAGGAACTTTCAATTCTCAATCTCTTGCCAGGCAACTAGAAGAGTCACCGCAAACCCACAACAGCTAGAATCTCACACAATCTACCACATGCCAAGGCCTTTCTGAACACATGCTAGGAACTCACCACTCTCCCCTGCCTCAACCTCCGATTTCTGTTACTGAGACTACAGGCTTTGGTTTTCATTTGAGGAAGCAGAAGAGCCCATTGCCCATCCCACTTCTACCCAAGGCTTCAAGTTCTGCCTCTCTTCCAGGAAGCATTTAGGGACATGAGGTGTCATGTTACCGAGCACAGGGATACCTTGGCGGAGTAGTCTCTTCAATCCAAGATTATAAAAGGATGAGGGTGACACTGAAGACCCAAGACTGACACCAGGCAGTCTGAAACAATGAATACCTATTGTCCACGGACCCTTCAGTAACGAGGATCAGGCGATCTCGCTGCTCACTTCTCTCACTCATCATCGTAAGCTGAAGCTGTGTGGTCAGCCTCTCTGTTTCCTTCTTCACCTGCTTCTTGGTGAGGACAGGTGTAGGGGCTGGTGGCTGTCTGCCAGCCTCTGTAGGTAGAAGACTACACGTGAGCTTGCATAGTGAGAAAGCATAGAGGATGGACAGACCACTCTGAGGCACAAACAGAAAGAGAGCACGCCTGCAACCCAGGGACACCCCAAAGATTTTGGCCCAGGCTTGAGAGGCCTCCTGTGTGGATCTCAGCTCTCCCATCATTCTGTAGAGTGGGGAAGTATCAAAGCATCCAGGTGTTTCCTCTGCCTCCCTACACATGCTCATGATTAGCACACAGATGGCCTCTCGGTGCTTATTAACAACTGCACATGGAGCAGTTTGGCTTCAGAGGCCTCAAGTCTGTGATTTCAGAAGCCAGGAGAAAAAAAAGAGTACATTCTACATGCACTCAGATGCTGAGAAGATGCTCAGAGCTCCTGCGATGTCACTCTAGGTCCATGCCTGTGTGGATTAGAAAGTCATGCAGGGGCAGAACATGGTCAACAGACTCATCAATTCACCCACTGGAAGATCAAAACACCCCTGAGCTGGCACTAGGATCTATTCTCTGTCTGGGTCCACTGCCTCAGACAGTTGTTTGTCTATACTAGAGAAATGCCTGCCACCCACAAAAGCTGACTCAGAAACCTAAGAAGACACTCTCAATGAGAGCTCATCAGAAGAGTTCTGGTAACATAAGGTCACATAGCCAGAAGCACCTTCCTCTCCCTGCAACTATGGTCAGGAAGCCACTGTACCTACACGAAGCCATGGGTAATAAAGTTCAGTGACGTTAGGCCTGAACCTGGGAATCAGTCAGCACCTGACCCTGGTGGTCTCCTTTTGTTCCCATATTATACTACCAATCCCCTGTAAGAGTGGATAAGAGCTCTGAGCTCACAGTAGAACACCTTTGGTCTTGCCAGATCCCTGCTTTGTGCTGGACAAACTAATGCTTTGAAATCCTTGGATTTCAGGGGTTACGATAAGCTACAGGAGGCCATTTGCTTCCTGGAGGCTCCAATTTCAGTGCCCCATTACTGGAAGACCCAGCTCAAGCCCACTTCTTCCAGGAAGTTCGGCACTCTCTTCCAGGACGCACTGGGTCTTCCCAGGACCACTTCTTTCTTGTTGGATTACACTGAGATGGAAGCCCAGCTTCCTTCTACCTTACTCTGGTCCTCAGCCTTGAAAGCATGACTCAAGATGAACTCTGTGGGTACTGATTGAATGCTCTAAGAGAAGTTGGTGTTGCCACAACACTGGTGACATCACAGGGGATGCCAAGAGCTCTCCAGGATACAATAGAATGTCCAGAAAAGGGACTGCTGATATCATGGGGAACAGCCTTTGCCTCCCTGATAATGTTCTCCCTGTACTCACCAGAAACTGAAGCGTCCTTCCCAGAAGACTCTCCTGGATCATAGCCAATGAGCAACTCCTCCTTTCAAAGCCAGAGATCTGCTCTAGGCTTGATTGGAAACACCTTAGCTCTTCCAAAATGGGAGACTGAGTCTTTACTTTCCCAAACCCTGCCCAGGAATATCTCATTCCTTCTTCAAAAGCTACTATTCAGCAATACGAGCAAGCCGACAGTGAGAAATCACACCAGGGTGGGTGTGGAGGATGAAGGTCACCTGTATCATCATTTACAGCTGCTTGGAAGCGCATCCAGGAAGCACCAGCAGGGCTTTGTTGCAATGTGAAACGTGAGTTAGGGGATACTGTCAGATAAACCATGTGCTTAACTTTTAAAAACTACTCCAAGATGCCTTAGCGGGTAAAGAATTCAGCCACCATGGCGTTGGCATCGATATGATGAACTGTTGGCAAAAGAAACTGAAATAGTGGAGCCACCAAGAGAAAAGCCCTTGGACCCAGTGTGGTGCTTTCCAAAGATACCAAATCAGGACTGGCTACAGGCCTAGGTTAGCTACACCTGTCCGAAGAAAGATTCTGTCTGAAGAAAGAAAAGAGTCAGCTGACATGAGGGGGTTTAGGAAAATACTGTACGGCTCAGTTGACAGAGTGACTGCCTAGCATGTAGGAAGCCAAGGGCTCAGTGACTAGTGCCGTCCTCACTGGCTTTGGAGCTCCTACTTGTAATCCTAGCTCTTGTGAGTAGAAGTAGGCTCATCTATGCTGAATGGAAACCTGCAAAACCAGGTTGGGGACAGCTTGGGATACATGAGAATGTGTCTCAAAAAAAAAAAAAAAAAAAAAAAACCAAACAAAAACCTGTCCTACCTCCAAGGCCTCACCAACCAGTCCTTTTCTTCTGAGAGCAACTTACCATTCTCCCCACCACACTTTCGCTCTAAAAAGATGGAGAGTGAGAGCCATCTTTCTAGAATAAGGACCTTGCTCTTGTCTTAACTTTACACTAAGACCAAATGGAAGTTTTGTTCACCATCTGAGCTTGTGAGTAATATCCACTGCTGCTAGCATAGTAATATGTTTATGACAAATTCTGCCTTCCCTAAGTGAATCTGTGTCAGCAGCCAGTGTCACCTACTGAAGCCAACCTCTCTGTTCCTTTCAAGGGGCCAGACAGAAGTCGTCAGAGACACTCTACTTCCTTGGCCGGAGATTACATCAAGATGACCAACTATGAATCTGGCAGGCTAAATTTTTTTTATTAAATTTATTTATTTATTCACCTTAAAATCCAATATCTGCCCTTCCTTTCTTCCCCGTACCCCCTCACACAAGTTCTCCCCCTCATTCCATTTAGAGTGGAAGCCTCCTCTGGATTTTAACCCCCTCATGCTCTCCACCCTACCCCCACATCCTCCATCTCCCTTCCCTGCACATCAGGTTACTGCTGGATGAAACACATCCTTTCCACTGAGGCCAGACAGGCAGGCAAGTAGGCAACAGGCTCAGGGACAGCCCCTGCTCTAGTTTTTTTGTGTGTGAGGATCCGCATGAAAACCAAGTGGCTCATCTCCTATCTATGTGCAGAAGACTTAGGTCCAGCCCATGCTCACTCTGGTTGGTGGTTCAGTCTCTAGGAGTTCCCAAGCGTCCAGGTTGACTCTGCTGGTTTTCCTACAGAGTCCCTGTCCTCTTCAGCTCCTTCAACTTTTCATCCAACTTGAGGAAGCTCCATCTAGTGTTGAGATGTGAGTCCTCTCAGAGGACAGTTATTCTAGGTTCCTTTCTCCAACCATAACAGAGTATCATTAATAGTGTCAGGGATTGGTTCTTGCCCACAGGATGGGTCTCAATGTGAGGCACTCATGGGTTGTCCATTCTTCAGTCTCTGCTCTGTGTGCACATCTTGGAGCCAGGACACATTTTGGGTTGAAGGCTCCGTGGGTGGGACACTCTCCTTATGTTTCCACTGGGAGTGCCGCATGATTCCAGGAAGTGGCCACTGCAGCATCCACATCCCCTGCTGCTAAGAATCTCAGCTAGAGTTGCTCCCTTAGACTCTCTATGATCTTGCCCCATCCCAGGGGTCTGGCACATCCTAGAGATTGCCTCCTGCACCCCAGCTAATCTCCCTTCACTCTCCTCTGTTCTCCCTACAAATGATCTGCCTGCCCTGCCCTGCTCCACTTCCACTCCCCTTTCTGGTGGGCTACTTAACCACACATGAAATCCCCACACCCACCCTTCAGACTTCAGTATAGGATGGAGTTCAGGAACCTCCATTCCTGATGAGTACTTTGGTATATTTCCCCATGGCCCAGATTTGTTATCAGACTCACAGAATGCCCACAGTAAAATCCCATGGTATACACAAGTAACATATGCTGATACACGTATTTTTTTAGAAGTCAATGGCTCTTAAGGAACAGCAGCAAAGGTTGACCTCTGAGTTCCACATATGGAAGCACACCAGCATGAGTATGCACCCACATGTATGTACAACACACAGATATCAAACCTGTACGGCAGGCACAGTGGAACAGCACATGCATTAAAGTGAACCAGAGCAGAGGAAGATACACTTGAGGCGCCCTCCCCTTCAGGGACGCCATGTCACACACGGCATCTTTTTTTGTTTTTTGATTTTTTTGTTTTGTTTTGTTTTGTTTTTTAGGGAAGGGGGTTCTGGGGTGAGGGCAGAGACTAGCAGATATTTACTCTGAATGTGGTCACTACCACTGAGTTCTACCTCTGGCTCCTAAAAGTTCTTTATAGTAGTATTAGCTTATCAAGAAAACATCATGGAAAACTTCACGCACTACAGTATAGGGAGGAATCAAGTACTCTACCGCTTCTGCTACATCTGAGGAGCAAGGTCTTTGTTAATCTCTCTCTCTCTCTCTCTCTCTCTCTCTCTCTNTNTGTGTGTGTGTGTGTGTGTGTGTGCACGCATACATGCATGCATATATGTGTCTTGGTGAGGATCATACTCAGAGTCCATGCATGCTAGGCAGGCACTCTACCACTGACCTATGTCCCCAGTGCTACTCTCTGGAAACTGCAAAACATTCAGCACAATAATGGTTAGGGAAACAACACCCCAAGTCACCATGGGCATCCTGGTTTTGGTAATGGCCAATTGTGCTGTCGAATAGGACTCAGGACATGGGAAAAGCCCTGTTCAAGCATTTCTCTTCCAAGACTGTCTGTGTTAAAAATTCTCACACTGGAAATTTGCCAGAACACCTGGCTCCATCCACACACGGAGGATGTTTGGTGGTGACAGTTCACTTGTGTCCAGGTCAGTCCTCACACCAGTGTGTTTTATCTGATACACAAGCTCTCTGGCTCTGTTTGCCAGACAGTGGATTTAAAGATCCCCAACAATGTGGAACTTGCCTTCTCTCACACCTTACAGGTCACCAGGTCAGAGCAGCGTCACCTATCCCCTGAGGATGTGCAGGCTGACCACTGTGTGCTTGATCTCATTGAGGATGTTTGCTTGGACAACCTCCAGCCAGAGTGCCCAGAGTTTTCTCCCTAAATTAGAGCTAGGAGTAAACAGAACCATGCCACTCTGGGGGCTAGCCTTCATCCTCATGTCCCCTTCCCCACCCCAGGCTGCACAGGCACACACTGCAGTGGAGACTACAGGCTACAGCCACAGAAGACGCTCACCACATCCTCAACACTGCAGAGAGGAGAGGATGTCTGATAACATTTTCCTGTTATCAAAGGATTCATTCCCTCCCCCAGGAGGTTTTTTCTCAATTCTGACTCTTCTAGTTGACATCTTTTCACTGAAGCGGTTATTTGGAAACCCTCAAATAAATCACCCATTGTGGCACATGTTAGAAGCATTTGGCTCTAGGTCTTGTGTTGGGGGCCAGGATAGTTTTGCTTGTTTTGTTTTCCTATTTATTTATCTATTAACTTTATATCTCAATTGCTTCTCCCCTTCTTCCCTTCCCCCATCACGCAGTCTCTTGCCCTTCCCCTCCCTTTCTTCTCTGAGACAGTGGAGTCCCACCATGGGTATCTCCCTGATGTAGATTGGTTCTAATGCTATTTGTGTTAATTTGGCTCCTAAAATTATGTGGCAACCAGCACATCTGCCTGTAAGACTCTGGGGGTTCCTGCCCCCAGTTGGCTTTGATTGGTGAAATAAAGTGGCTAGCAGCCAATGGCTGGACAGTGAGACTGAGGCAGAACTTATTTCCTGGGCAAAGGAGCCAAAGAGGAAGAGATTTTAGAGTCACCATGACCAAAGTGGGGGGCAGAAAGATCAAGCCTGAGAGCTGCAGGAGAGAAAGCATACAATATGTAAGAATGATGGGAATGCCAAGGTGGGGAGGCTGGAATGGGGAGCACCCTCATAGAAGCAGGGGGAGGGGGATAGAATAGGAGGGGAAACCAGGAAAGGGGATAATATTTGAAATGTAAATAAATAAAATATTTGATTAAAAAAAAAAAGAAATAGAGGAGGAAAAAAAAAAAAAGAATCAGGGAAGAGCGACCCTTCAGATTGAGTCTGGGTTAGCAGAGATGGAATATAGGTTTCAGAAAGTAATAATTGAGGAATATTGGATGGGAGAGTGTGCTAGCTTCGGGAGGTTTGGAAATGTCCAGTCATTGTGCTGTTTAAGACATTAAAACTACAGTGCTGTGTATGAGTGTGTGTGCGCGCATCCATGTGTCTTTCATTCGTGAATCCAAAACATCTGGCAGATGGTAAGTGTGTGCACACCTGCTGGGGAGTTTAGAACGGATTAACTAACACTGCTTCATCCGCCAAACCTTGGCACATCAAATCTCTGCAGGGCTAATCATATCCTCTCCCACTGAGGGCGAAACAAGGCAGCCCAGAAAGGGGAAAGTAATCCACAGACAGGCAACAGATTCAGGGACAGCACAGCCCAAGCCTCTATTGCCGGAAACCCTGCATAAAACCCAAGCTGCACATCTGCTACATGTGTGTATGTGTGTGGGGGAGCCTATGTCTAGCCTGTGTATGCCTTTGGTTCCTGGTTCCGCCTCTGAGAGTCCACAAGGGTCCATGCTAATTAACTCTGTTGGTCTTCCTGTAGGGTCTGTATCCCCTCTGGGTCCTTCAATCCTTCCTTCAACTCATCCATAAGGCTTCTCGGGCCCCATCCAATGTTTGGCCATGGGTTTCTGTGCTATGTTGAGCCTTTCAGAGGACAGTTATGATAGGCTCCAGTCTGCAAACGTAAGAGAGTATCATTAATAGTATCAGAGATACTATTGACCATGGGATGTGTATCAAGTTGTGCCAGGTATTGGTTGATAATTCGTAAGTCTCTGCTTCATTTTGTCTCTGCATTTCTTGTAGGCAGGACAAATTTTAGGTCAAAAGTTTTGTGGGTGGGTTGGTGTCTTTATACCTAGACAAGGGTTCCTGCCTAGTGACAGGAAGTAGCCATTTCAGGTTCCATATCCCCACTATTAAGAGTCTCAGTTAAAGTCACCCTCATCGACTCCTGAGAACCTCCCCCATCCCAGGTCTCTGGCAGGTCCTAGAGATGATCACACCCCCAATCTCACCAACTTAGGGTTTCCAATCATTGTCCTGGCCTTCTGACACTCTATCCTGTCTCTTCCTACACCTGATCCTGAACGACCACCCCATTCCTCTCCCAATCCCTTCTCTTACCCAGTTCCCTCTCTCCACCTGCCTCCTATGAGTATTTTCTTGCCCTATTGTCAGGAAAATTCAAGCAGCTTTGTTTGGGCATTCCTTCTTGTTTAGCTTTTTTTGGTTCTATGGATTGTAGCATGGGTAGCCTGTACTTAATGGCTAATAACCACTTATAAGTGAGTACGTACCATGTATATCCTTATTGTTCTGGGTTACCTCATTCTGGATGATATTTTCTACTTCCATCCATTTGCCTGCATAATTCATGATGTCCTTGTTTTTAATAGCTGAATAGTATTCCATTGTGTGAATGAACATTTTGTGTCTATTCTTCAGTTGAGGGATGTCAGGGTTTCTATTCCTGCACAAACATCATGACCAAGAAACAAGATGGGGAGGAAAGGATTATTCAGCTTACACTTCCACACTGCTGTTCATCACCAAAGGAAGTCAGGACTGGAACTCAAGCAGGTCAGGAAGCAAGAGCTGGTACAGAGGCCATGGAGGGATGGTACTTATTGGCTTGCTTCCCCTGGCTTGCTCAGCTTGCTTTCCTATAGAACCAAGACTACCAGCCCAGGGATGGGGATGGCACCACCCACAATGGGCCCTCCCATCCTTGATCACTAATTGAGAAAATGCCTTACAGTTGGATCTCATAGAGGTATTTCCTCAATGGAGGCTTCTTTCTCTGTGATAACTCCAGCTTGTGTCAAGTTGACACACAAAACTAGCCAGTACAAAGGATATCTGGATTGCTTCTAGTTTCTGACTATTACAAATAAAGATACTATGAACAAAGTGGATCATGTGTCTTTGTGGTATGGTGGAGCATCTTTTGAGTATATGCCCAGGTTTGGTACAGCTGGGTCTTGAGGTAGAACTATAACTGATTTTTCTGAGAAACCACCAGTTTGATTTGCATAGTGATTGTACAAGTTTGCACTCCCACCAGCAGTGGAGGAGTGTTCATACTCACATGAAGAGTGATATCACACTAAAACAGTATTGTAGTCCACATCCGGATGTGTGTGCTGAAGAAGTTAGCCAGGCCTGTATGGGCATGGGAGCCTGGTTGTTTGAGTTTTATTTATTTATGTGAGGGAATCTGTACATGTGTATGCTACAGATATAAAGCTGCTCCAGGAGACCAGTAGACTATGTCAGAGCTCCTGGAGCTGGAAATGGAGGCCATTGTGAACCAACCAACTCAAGTACTATTACTCAATTTAGGGGCTTTTGGAAGAGCAGCAAATGTCCTTAACCATTGAGCCAGCTGGGAACATGGTTCTTGTATCCCTGAATGTTCTACAGCTATTATGTTCCTCCTAGAAAGTAGATGACACTAGAAGGGGGGGGATCAAAGAAGAGATGAAAATAGAGTCTATCTACACCAGAGTCTCTGCTTCTTCTGACTGAATTGTTCACCTCCCGACAGACCTTGGGTTTGGAGCCAGAGAAATAGGTAGAGGAAATGAGAACAAGATCTTTCTAGAGCAAGATGACTTAATTTCTTTACCATTCGGTACTGACTTAAAAATACAGTTAGTACTCTTAAGCTCTCACCTCTCTTGTTCTCATATTTAGCTCTCCTTCTCCCGCTCCCTTCCCCCCTCTCTCCATGTGGCCATGACTGGCCTCCCTCTTTCTACCTTCTCTCATTCTCTCTGCCTTTCTACAATAAAGCTCTAAAACCATGGACCATCTCTGCTCATCGAGACTCACTGTGTTGGGGCAACAGAACTACATCGTCTAACCTCCTCCTGGAAGGCCTTTTTGTGCTCCAGCCACAGACTGTACCGAGAGGTCTCAACTGAGTGGAAACCACCCAGCGCCTCTCCCTCCTGCACCCTTCTCCCTTTGGCCCCAGGGCTGACCGAGCTACCCCTGGGGAACCTCACTTTGTTCTCAGCTCTTCCACGGTGTCCAGTGACATCCTGTGATGCCCAAGAGCTAGGATCTGTCATTCCTGGCCTCCGTGAGGCCCAGGGACCCTGGACTGCTCCCTGGCCACCGCCCTTGAACTAGGATTCCATGGCTTCCCACAACTAGACGCTCACCCAGATGGCATAGAGCACATGGTAGTCCCCTGAGTCTGCCCACCCAGAGCCCTGAAGCTCTTCGAGGACGCAGGTTCTCTCCTACTCCCTTTATTTCCCTGAGCCTGCTGCCTGACAACTGGTAGCAGAGGATGGTTGTGCCATCCACGTGAGACAGAACCAGCTAAAGCATATACTCCACACAGAGATCTACAGGGAACTCCAGATTGCCCAAAACCATGGTGAGTAACCTAGTTCATAAAACTAGGTCTCTCTCTCTCTCTCTCTCTCTCTCTCTCTCTCTCTCTCTCTCTCTCTCTCTCTCTGTATGTGTGTGTGTGTTCCTGGCCAGATTCTTCCCACCTTCCTCAGTCACTAACTCTTGCAGCTTCCCATTGTGACAGAAAGGTTTGCAGGTTCACAGACTCCACTGCTCCCCCATCCCATGCTGTCCACTCTGCGTCCATGGGACCACCTTGTCCAGAATGGGTGGTCGGTGCTTTCTCTAGACTCTACTCTGCCCCTCCCCCAGTCCCTCAGCGAGAGCTCCCATAGAACTGCTTTTCAGATGGCAGCGCCTGCTCTAAACTCTCTGCCTCCTCAGACAGCAGTGTTTGCTCTGAGCTCTCTGCTTCCTCTGTCTGCCAGCTGGTGTGCAGTTCCCTGGGTTTCCTGCAGACCAGAGGGCAGGGTTCACGCTCTCACACTGGTTAGCAGGCTACCACCTCTTTGTCTAGAAAGCCTTTCACTCAACCCTCTATGCTTATCTTCCTTTGAGCTTTTCTTCAAGGTTAGACTTTCATCTTCTGCTGCTTTCCAAGAAAAACAAACAGGGAAAACAAGGTGACCTCTCTGCCAAGAGCACAGTGAAACCTTGTGGCAAAGTAGGCCCCTCCCCCAATCACTAAGCCCACCAAAGCTGCACCTGAGGTTTTGCTTGTTTGCGCCCCCTACAGGAATACCTAAGTCGTCCTTTTTCAACCCAAAATTTTCTTGCTTCTTTATTTAAAGATTTATTTTCTCCCTAGCATTCATGATGTATGTCCAAAAAAATCTTTCAACTTGTTTAAGACTTGTTTTAAGGTTCAAAAGTCATCAAATCTACTTCCACAGGTCAAGTCAACTGGGCTGATTACAATCATTAAATCCTTAATTAACAATTAGTTTTCTTTTACAGACAATCTGTTACTTCCTATCCCAGTCCTGCTACCTATGTTAGGAGTCCCACAAAAACACCAAGCTACTCAACTATAACATATATGCAGAAGGCCTATTTAGACTCCTGCAGGGTCTCTGTTGTCGGTTCAGTCTCTGTGAGCCCAGGTTTGTTGATTCTCTGAGTTTACTTGTGGTGTCCTTGACCATTCTGGCTCCTACAATTCTTCCCCCTCCTCTTCAGCACTGTTTCCTGACCTCTGACCAGTGTTTGGCTTTGAGTCACCACATTTGAGTCTATAAGTGGCCTTTTAATCCTCTATAATGGCAACTGGATTAGGCACCAGTGTATGAATATAACAGAGTAACATTAGGTGTGTTTTCACTCACTTGTTTTTGCCTTGTTTTTTGTGTTGTGTTGTGTTGTTTTTTGGTCAGTCGAGTTTAGTTCTATTCTCAGTCTCTGAGTCATCTGGCCTTTGATTTCTGGTCCTATAGGTGTGGGTTCCCTCTCCTGGCATAGGTCTTGAGCTGGAAACAATCTAGATGGATAAAGGTTGTACATTACAGGAGAGTATTACTAAGTTATTAAAAACAATGGCATTGGGCTGGAGAGATGGCTCAGTGGTTTAAAGCACAGATTGCTCTTCTAGAGGTCCTGAGTTCAATTCCCAATAACCACATGGTGGCTCACAGTTATCTGTAATGGGATCTGATGCCCTCTTCTGGTGTGTCTGAAAACAGCTACAATGTACTTATAAATAAAATTTTAAAAATCCTTTAAAAAGAAAATGTTCATTTATACAATGGAATGATACTACTCAGTTATTAAAAACAAGGACGTCATGACATTTACAAGCAAATGGGTGGATAGTAGAAAAGATCTTCCTGAGTAAGGTAACCTAGACCCCAAAAGACATGCATGGAATATATTCACTTATACATGGATATTAGCCATAAAGTACAGGATACCCATGCTACGACTCACAAATGCAAAAAGTCAAATAACAAGAAAGGTCCAAGTGGGACACTTGAATATCACACAGAAGAAGAAATAAAATAGTTATCAGAGGCAGATGGAAGAAGGGAACTGGATGAGAAGGGGGATGTGAAGGGGCAGAGGATCAGGATCAGGTGTAGAGTGACACAGGAGAGAGGGCCTGGAATGTTAATGGAATTCGGTGGCTGGCTGGGGCAGACAGGAGTGGGGATTTCTAGGATGAGGAGCATTTCTCAAGTTGTATGTCTGAGAACAGTGGCCCTGCACAGGCTCTGGCACAAACAGAAACCTGAAGTTCCTTAGGACTAGTTATGGAAAGCCTCACACTGACTCTTTATGGAAGTCTAATACAGAGCACCCCGTGAAGGATCTGACCATCCCTGCACAGAGACATCTGTCTAGATTCGTCCCAGGAACTCCCTAACCTATTGTATCCAGAGAATCCTTTTCACAGAAATGGAAAAACAATTTTAAGGGAGTGGAATCTGATCTCTTTAGGGGATGTTCCTAAATAAAAATGTAAATTCTGCCAAGCGTGATGGTGCACATCTGAAGATCCCATCACTTGGGAGGCAGACACAGGCAGATCTCAGTGAGTTCAAGGACAGCTTGCTTAGAACATAGTAGAGAGCACAAAAGGGAAAAAAAATGGCTCAGACACATGGAAAGACAAACATATGAATTCCTGAATATGTCTCAGACACATGGAAAGACAAGCGTACGGATTGCTGAATATGTCTACCACCACCTGTGTTCATTACAGATTGCTCAAGATGCAGCAACCCCTTCTCCCACCTGAGAGCCTCAGAAACAAGACAGCGGAATGTGGCTGGTAACCTGGTTCCTGCCATTCTCAACCATCCCCACTATTGTTATCAGAAGGGATTCCTTACCTCCCCCAGGAGGGTTTTCTCAATTCTGCCCTTCACCAGGCGTGCATAATCCGCATCGTCATCCTTGTCTAGCTGTGCTGTGATGATCGGAGTGCTGCAAGGAGGGGCAAGGATCAGCTCACAAGGAAGGGACCAGGACTGTGCAGTGGGTGCTGCTGTATTAAGTCTGAGTGCTACTCAGAGCCATGAGGACTTTACTAGAACTCACTTCGGGGAGACCCACAACAAAGGACTTCACAGACCTCTCACTGAGACTGCCTAATTTCAGGAGACCCCGGGTGCCCACTTTAGGAAGAAGCCTTTCCCTTCCGTTCCAGAGAGAACCAAGTCCTCATGCATCTCACCTCCCTATGACCCTCTCCAGCAAGACCTTGTTGGCTCCCCTGACAACTGTCATCCTCTGTTCTCACGGTCGATAGCATCCCATCAACACAGGCCCTTGAGACAGATCTGAGCAGCCTGCAAGAGGCAAGCAGACCTCCAACCACCCTGGATATCCACCGCTGCTGGTCTACAACCAGGAGCAGCTATTTTTTATTGGATGGTTTTTCTTCTCCAAGACTTAGGGAATAGACAAAATAATTCTTACCCCTAAAGATGTCTAGTTTATCTGGTCTCAGGTCTTTTGAAGGCTCACCTGAATCACTAAGGACTCACAGAAAATGAATAAAAAACAAAGCAGGAGAAAAAATCAATCAGGGTCTTTCCAGCATGGAATAATAGCACCAAAGAAATGAAATGTCTGCTAACCTAGTCCTCAATACTGATAGCTAGTTTAATACTTTCTCTTTCTTATAGCCATTAAAAAAAGAAACAAGATGACTCCAGTTTTGACTCCAGTTTTGAGTTGAGAAACTTTCTTTAAAAAAAGCACAAAACACTGATCAACACAGCAGACCTTCCCCCTGGACACCAGACACTTCCCAGTCGACAAATCACAGGCGTTCATGAGCATAAGGACCACTGGTCCCAGGAAATATGCCAGGGCACAGCTACCTGATGGCCTTGGAAGTGTTGATGATCTCTTTGATCCGAGGCACACCCAGGGTGATGTTCATGGAGGCCACTCCTGCAAAGTGGAATGTCTTCAGAGTCATCTGGGTACCGGGCTCACCAATGCTCTGTGCACAGAGTGCACCCACTGCAGAGCCTGGCTCCATCTGTGCTCTAGAAGAAAAGGCACCAAAGCAAACATGACACAACAAAGAAAAGGCCATCAACAGTGCTGGGACAGGCTTCAAGTCACTGCCTCTTAAAGGAAAATATGTAGATTCTGTTGGGTTTAAGATGGAAACAGCATGGGCCAGGCAGTGTTTGTGCCAGAGGAAGGGGCCGGCACAAGCTAGGAACAAGTGTCATCAGGGGAGTGAGAGGGACAGAGGGGCTGACAATATGACTAAATTCTGTGTAACAAGCTTGTGATATATACAGGGCTGGTGTCCACTGTGTGGAGTAGTTGGAAGTGATCTGTTCTTACTGGGTAATGAAGTTGGTCAGAAGGATGAAATCTGCCATACTAAATGTAATGAGTTTCCTTATGGGCAAAGGACATTCAGGAAATTCTTTTGCAATCCTTTCACATTTAAGAACATCTAGCCTAGCGTCCCACTGGAGAACATAGATGCAAGACACAAATCTGCCCAAAGCCTGGCATTGGTGCTGGAGCAGTATGCCTAGTTTTTGTTTTTGTTTTTAACTTATTTTATTAGATATTTTCTTCATTTACATTTCAAATGCTATCCCAAATGTCCCCTATACCCCCCCACCCTGCTCCCCTGCCCACCCACTCCCACTTCTTGGCCCTGGCATTCCCCTCTATGGGGCATATAAAGTTTGCAAGACCAAGGGGCATCTCTTCCCAACGATGGCTGACTAGGCCATCTTCTGCTATATATGCAGCTAGAGACAT
>NC_034597.1:15869602-15875451 GCF_900095145.1 Mus pahari | reverse complement strand
GAGGGAGATAGAAAGAAATATAGAGACAAAATAAAGAGAGAGAGGTGTGTGAGAGAGAGAGAGAGAGAGAGAGAGAGAGAGAGAGAGAGAGAGAGAGAGAGAGAGTCATCCCTTCTAGAAGTTAATGGTAGAAGCCTCCTCAGTCTGGTACCCAAGATCCTGCATTTCCAGCCCCATTGTCATCCTTCCTTCTTGGCACTAGGGTGAGGAAGGCAGGTGACAATCTCACTGGTGATCTACTGATCGTACACATGTGTCTTTCTGTCTAAGCAGTTTCTCAAAGACAATCGATCTCCTGCCCTTTGATCCATAGATAAGTTGGCAAAACTGAGGTGTCTACTTAAGAGCGAGTGGGTAGCTGAGAGAGATCAGAGAAAGGCAGAAGAAAGCTGGACTTTCCCGGTATAAAACAGCAAAAGATGTGGTCCCCGGGGAAAGCACAGTGAGTCCTGGACAGGAGCTGTGGCGCTTCCTGGAGGAGCTGGGCTTGAGCTGAGTCTTCCAGTAATGGGTCACAGGAAGTAGAGCCTCTGGAAAGCAAATGAAGTTCCTTGCTTATCATAACTACTCAAAGTGAAGTATTCCAGAACATTAGTCTGTCTGTCCCCAAAGCCAGGAGCTCACAAGGCTGAAACTGTTGTGCTATGAGATTCTTGCTTTAACTCTAAATGGAACTTGGGCTTGTAACTTGGGTACAAATGGAGACCATCAGGAGGCTGGAAGGGGGACTAATGTGTCCCCATCTCAGGACAGGGCATTAGCGCACTTCACTGCCCACGGTTTCCTTTAGGTACAGTGGCGGTCTGACACTAGTAACAGGGAGAGAAAAGTTCTGGTCAAGACTTTACAGTCTCGGGCTGTACAGAAGAATTCCTCTGATCACCTTTCACTGGCAGTGGCCCCCCTTAGCTTTCTGAATCAGCAGTTGGGGTGGCAGGGAGTTCTTTAATGCAGACAAACAACTGTCAGAAGCATTGGACCAAGACTGGATTTTTATTGCCGACTCAGGGTGTTCTGGGTTTCCAGTGGTGAGCACGTTCTACCCCAGCATGACTTTTTAATCCACAGTCATGGGCCTAGCGAACAAGGCAGGAGATCTGGGCATCTCCTCAGCACCTGAGTGCTTGTGGACTCTGCCATTTTTCTCCTGGCTTCTGAAACCACAGGCTTGAGGGCTCTGAAGTCCAAGTGCCCCTGTGCAGTTGTTAATAAGCACAGAGAGGCCATCCGTGTGGTAATCATGAGCGTGTGTAGGGAGGCAGAGGAAACACCTGGATGCTTTGATATTTCCCCACTCTACAGTACGATGGGAGAGCTGAGATCCACACAGGAGGCCTCTCAAGCCTGGGCCAAAATCTTTGGGGTGTCCCTGGGTTGCAGGCGTGCTCTCTTTCTGTTTGGGCCTCAGGGTGGTCTGTCCATCCTCTATGCCTTGTCACTATGCAAGTTCCACTTGTGGTCATCCACCGACAGGAGCTGCTGGTGAGCCACCATCCTCCTCAACCCTCCTCACAGAAAAGCAGGTAAATAAGGAAATGGAGAGGCTGATCCTTGAGCTGCAGCTGATGACCAGCAAGAGAAATGAGCTACAAGATCACCTGATCATCATCACTGAAGGATCCTTGGACAATAGGTATTTGTTGTTTCAAATGGGTTCTAGGCGGCTACACCTCCAGGGTGTCCCTGTTCCCTACCTCATGGCCCTAAATGCTTCTTGGAGGAGAGGCAGAACCTTTCGCTTGGGCAGTAGTGACATGGGGGGCAGGGAATAGGTGCTCTTCCAGTCCTCCACAAACTGGAGCCTGTGGTCTGAGTGACAGTACTCAGGGATTGAGGCAGGGGAGAGTGAGTTCCCGGCATGCATTTGGAAAGGTCTTGACAGGTGATGGATTGTGTGAGATCTAGCTGTTGTGAGTTTTTGATGAGTCTTCTAGTTGCCTGGCAGGAGAATGAGAGTTGAAAGCTCCTGGTAGCACCTGGAAGGGCCTGGCCTAGGTTTTTTCTATGAGTGCTTGACTACAAGGCCTGGGTCATCGCTGTTCCTACTGATCCTTGTGCCTTCAACTCTGAGATGATACTGCTCCATCATTTCTCCAGCATCCCTTGGTATGTTCTCCTTCTCTCTCTCTCTCTCTCTCTCTCTCTCTCTCTCTCTCTCTCTCTCTCTCTCTCTCTGCCCATCTCTCTCCCATGTGAACAGTTAGTCTGTGGTGGGGCCTGAGGATTTGCCCCAGTTTCAAGGTGACACCAGTGTTGAGGTCTGGGAGCCCCACGTTAAGCAGCCCTGCTTTGGTCTATAAGCTCACTGTCGGCACATTGGAATTCAATGGGAAGTTTATAAAGATTCCTAATGATGGGTGTCATCCCAACATTATGTGCAACGTTCAACTGTGCAGTAATAGTTACCCTGGATCCAATAGGATCTAGAATCCCTGTTGTGAAAACGGGAGAAATGTCATCACACGTTTTGGTGAGCCAAGACCTGTGGCATAGGCTCCTGAGAACATAAAGGGTTAGGCTGCCCCTCTAGACCTGCGGAGTGAGCTCGTGCAGTCAGAGCATGCTCCATGTGGACCCACAGCCTCTGCTGGCCTGGAGCCAGGTTTTATAAGCACCAGGATGTTAGGGTATGGCATCTTCTTGCCTTGGGTAGTGCAGGACACAGCCATTGATCCTTGAGGCCTATGTCCACGGGGTTCATTCCTCCTTGGTTCAGTACCTACCATAAGCCAAATCCTTTCTATGAGAAACTGAAGTTGGGGCATAAGAAGGCCATGTCTGACCTGCAGAACTTGGAGCGTGAGAACACTCAGGCCTCGGAGACCTACAAGAGGCTTGAGGAGAGGGCTGGCTTCTCTCAGTAAGTACCTGTGAGGGGCCCCAACCACAGTGGAATGGCCATTTCTGACTTTGTTTCTGGACCAAAGAGTTTTAAGTCCCCAGGACTGGTTCTAGGCTTTCTGCCCCTTAGCCATCAGCCTGCCTTATGGTTGTAGGATGTGTGTCTCTTAGACTCAGTTAGCTACATATGAAAACGACTGTTAACCCCTCACAGTATTATCCTGCCAGCTTCAGGAACACGTAGATAGAAAGGTGATTTATTCCATGAGAGCGGTTTCAGGCAGCCCTGAGCCGCTGGGACTCAGGCAGGGTTTTACAGAGCTGATCATTAAGGAACAAGTGGATAGGTGTCCTCCCTTTGGTTCTCCTGTCCTAACTTGAGGATATGTGCTCCGTACATGCTGCTGTTTCCCATTACCATGGACAGTTAAGGATGAGGGTGGAAGGACTCCCCTTGTTCTTGGAGGAACATAGATTTCTCTTGGATTTGGTGTTTTTGGTACTGGTTGGATCCTTTCTGGAATTAGCTGTTCTCTTATTTCCATCTTCTGAGTGCAGCTGTCATCGTGGTTGTATCGCGCTCTTTTCCTTGGTCTTCTCGGGAACCTGGAGCCTGCTGGGGTTGATGGGGCCTGGAAGTACAGTGACAGGAAGTGAGTGGTAGGTCCTTTCTGGACAGAGGGTGTTTCCAGCAACCTCCACAGCTGGCTCCTGATGGAGCAGACTTGGATGAAGAAAAAGGGGGATGTGCTGAGGCAGGAGAACAAGAAAGTACAGGACAACTGGGCTCTGCTGCAAAGCATTTTTAGGGACTTGAAGATGATCTGTGAGGACCAACAGGAGGAGACCAGTGACCACCAGACCCAGTAACACTGGGTAGGGTAGGCAGCTGGGTCAGGCTAGTGTCCGTCATCATTTGCCCTTGGTTCTGTCTCTGTGCTCATCCACACATCCGTGCTTTCACCTATCACCCGTCTAATCCCAACTCACAACCAGCCCCCCACCTCACGTACTAGGTTTAGTTATCTGTCTATGTGCAATTGTTCTGGGAAGTTATCTTCTTATGAGAAAATGCAGTCCACTGAGGGAGACAGATGAATAACATGTCACACACCTACACGTGCTGATGATCGGTGGAGTGCTAGGCACAGAGCTTTGAGGGAGTGAGTTCTGGGGCCTGTGAGTCATTTGCATGGCAGAGGTCTTGTGATATCACAGGCACGAAGCAGGTTGCAGGAAGAGCCCAGTGCAAATTCCAAATGAGTGCTTCTCATTGCTACCTATTTGGTTGGCCTGTGGCCTTCTCCTTTCTTCCTGCAACCCAAGAAGGTCTCTTCTCTTTGACCAGCTCTTGGTTCACACTGATGGAACCCTGAGTAGCAGCTGGTCAGCCCTGTGTTTTTCTGAATGGGGCTGTAGAGTTCACCCATCCTGAACTTTACACTCTGGGTCTGACTTGATAACAAGAGATGCGGGAAGGGCTTTTTTTATAGTCTGGGGGCCAGAATGGGAGATTTGGTGCATCAGAGGAAAAATTTTCCCTGTCTATCTTAACGCAGTCTGGCCAAGCAGAGCACATTTCCAACAGCAGTTTTCATCCTCAGGAGATGTCTAACACAGTTCTGAACCTCTTCTGGAAGAACTTCTGTGCTTATGCAGTATGGGGTTGCTTTGTGCTTATTTTTCTTCTGTGTATGTTGGTGTAGTGTAAGCCTGTTGGGGTCTCCCAGCTCCTTGTTGCCGCCAAGCCTACCTTGCTGTTACACTAATCACTCTCCTTCAAAACACCAGCCCCCTACAGGCGCTGAAACCCACCAGAGAGTTGCTGTGCCTCCACTGCCTACCTAGAGGACCCCCCCATCTCCCAGAATGCAATATCCTACAGACATTCGTCCCTGCCTCGATCCTTGGACCCGCCTACGATCGGACCCCCACCGGCAACTTCAAAGACTGAGGAGGGGGCTGGGGATCTTTTCCATGTTATTTAAACAGAGTTCGGTTATTAAACTTTGGAGCCTTGATCAGTCTAGACTTCCATTTTCCTCCCGCTCATTCCATTTCAGTCAGCCCGCCTCTCAGGATGAACCCAGACCGGATTAAAGTGAATTTTGTCAGAAATTTACATAAGCCTGAGGGTGGTATGACAGATCCTGCATGCATGCAGTGGCTACCTCTCCCTTGAAATCAGCTTTCTTACTTTCCTACAAGCTTGCTGTCTTGGCTAGCCTGGATTGCCTAGCAAGCTCTTGCTCTCCTTCGTACGTGCTTACACTTGTGTGAACGTGTATCCATGCCTCTGCTCAACCCTCCACTAAGAACAAACTCCTTTAAGGAACAGAAGCAGGAAAGACTGAAGGGAAGACTTCAGTACCTGCTAAAGCAGAGGGAGCTGCTCACCCAAGGAGAGGACTCAGCTGAAAAGCTGCAGATTCACGTCGTCTTCCCGATGAAACAGGAACCCGGGCTGCTGTGAGCCGAGTGGGGCTCCTGTGCCTGTGATCTGTCTTTCACGGGCTTCACTCACCAGTAATGCTAAGAGCCACTGCCTGAGAAAGAACACGCAGAGTACTCTGGTGGTCCAGGCAACAACTTCTGTCCGGGAAACAGTATTTTTGATACTCAGTGTGTCTGATGCGTTGTGAGTCCTGTCTGTGCACTCTGGTATGTAGAGTGTTCTTAAATCACAAAGATCTGCCTGGTTTTGCCTGCCAGTTGATAGGATCTCAAGGTGTGCACCATCAAGCCTGGCTAAAATTACGTTTTTTATTTGGAAGCATCCCCTATAGAGATCAGATTTCCACCCCTTGAACATTGCTTTCTGCAGTGTTTAAACATTTCTTTGAAAATGGTTCTCTGGATACAATAGTTAGTTAAGGACTTTCCAGGATAGCCAGGCGGTAGTGGCGCACGCTTTTAATCCCAGCACTTGGGAGGCAGAGGCAGGCGGATTTCTGAGTTCAAGGCCAGCCTGGTCTACAGAGTGAGTTCCAGGACAGCCAGGGCTACAC